>NC_056741.1:718331731-718408484 GCF_019279795.1 Protopterus annectens | reverse complement strand
TTGCAGTTATTGCCTCACATATTCTCCTCATTATCTTGAAGTACTTTGCAGTGGAGTCCTCCCAGCGGTTGAGTGGCGTTTGAAAGACATCGTTGAATGGAACGTCGTTGAAGGTTGATGGCTGGCAACTCGACACCATAAAAATCCAACTGCCAATCATTAGCAGACTGGAGTTCTGCTGTGGAGACCCCTAACCTGGAAAAGCCGAAAGACAAAACAACAACAGCTAAGTATTTAAATAACATTCTGTCAGTCTCTCTTTTTTCTTCCTATTCCTTTTTGCTACTAATGTTCCTTTTCTCTCTTTTCCCCACTACAAGTACTTTACATATTTTTCCCTTTTAAATAACTACAAATGATACAAGTCTTCTAATTCTTCAGTAATAGTATAATTTGACTTGATACCAAAGTGCATTTTTTCTAGTGGGTCAGTGGTGGGGTAACAATACGTTTCTGATTAGTGTTTCTAACTAGATGTTTTAGACTATTTGTTTAGACACATACAAACATTAATACAGTACATTAAATGTGTTTTATAGATGGCTAAATATAAGTTATATATACATATATTAGGTTCTTTTTTTCCTCTGATCTGGTTAATTGGTGGTAAATGATTGAAATGTTATAAAATGATTTCTGATTTAAGGCAGCTATTGTTACTTCTAAACAGCTGTTTTTATATGAAAGGGTTAATGTTTTCATGGTGTTGATGTTTTGTGAGGAAATTGATGGTCCGTGTGACTGTTCTCATTGTGGAGATTCATGACATGCACTGACAAGGCAGCTTGAGGTGGGTTTTTTTTATGCTTTCTGTAAACTCTAAAAGCTTCAAGATTTGATTTCCCGCTGAAAATGCTTTTTTCCTCCTAGAAACAACTTCTGTTGTGCATGAGCCTATTTAGATACTTTTTAATAAAGTTTATGAAGTTGCAGCTCGAGTAAGCCACGGTGGCACAGCCATAGCATTGTTGCCTCAGCGCAAGAGGTTCTCCTGTTCGATTCACGGCTGGAGCTCCTTCTGTGTGGAGTCTGCATGTCCGCCCCGTGGTCGAGTGGCCTCAGAAAGACATGCGTAAATGGGTGTGCCTTTACTGAAGGTTGGGCGTCGAGCTGGCAACTCGGCACCATAAAAATCTACTGCCAATCATTAGCGGACCGGAGTTCCGCTGTGGCGACCCCTAACCTCTAAAAGCCAAAAAGACAAACCAAGTTGCAGCTTGAGGAAACCACAGTGATGACATCACTTGACCTTTTGAACTTGTTAAATTGCTGCATTTAGAATTCTTTTCTCTTGAAATTCTGTTATTCTTCACTTGGATACTTTAAATGGTAAATAATTAGTTCTGATAAAAAAGTGTTTAACTCCTTTGAAAATACCTATGTTCTTTTATAGATGCATACATTCTGCAGATTCCAGTACACTTTTAGTAACTAAATGACATCAAATGAATTGGAGTTGCATTAGAAAACTCATTATACATATTAACATTGGACTTATCTTACATAACTAAACCTTTAGTAACTAAACACAGGGTTGTGAGGCTTTAGTGTTTTTTATTGATATATATCCCTCATTGGTGAGATCTGATCATAAACTAATCTCACTGGAAATCCACATCCCGCCCCTACCCCAAACAAAAAAGACCACAGTGAAGAACTTCTCTAAAGCAAACTTCACACTACTCAAGACTGGTGTGGTATCCTTCAAGGCCCCTGAGCCAGTGGAAACCACAACCCAAGCTGCGGAAGCCCTTACAAATGCCTTCTATGAACACCTCCAGGACTGCATGGATCAGGCAATCCCAAATAAAACCAAGACTCTTTCCACAAAGGGCAAACGTCCAGTCTGGTGGACCCCAGCCATTAACAAACTTTACAATAAGAGGAGAAAGCTATTACATGATAGAACAAAATCCATAAAGGAAGTCACCCCTGATCATTATTAGTAAAAAATCGAGCACTCATAAAATCAACTAAGGCCAATTTTGAGAGAAAATTGCCATGGATTCAAGGACAATCATAAGGCCTTTTTCAGCTATGTTAGGAACCTAGGTGGAAACTCCCAGATATGCTCAGAATTAGTCCAAAATGATACAAAAATCACTGAACCCACAGACATTGCCAACATACTGGCAGACAGGTTCAGTGCAAACTTCACCCCCCCCCCCCCTAAAGGAGAGATAACTATCCCAGCAGAGTGTAGCCTCCCAGACATCTCAAATGCAGGTGAAAGCTGCTCTCTCTAAAGCTAAAAACACAGCATCAATGGGACCGGATGGTGTCCCGGCTGTGTGCTACGAGCTAAATGAGGAATTAAACCGCACATAAGGCAGCTGTTTAAACTCAGCCTTACCACAGGATACGTGCCCAAGGAGTAGCTTACGCAACTGTGGTCCCACTCCACAAAGGTACCTCTGGACCCTGGTAATTACCGCCCCATAAGCTTAACAAGTCTAGTCAGCAAAGCTATGGAGAGGATCATAATGGAGCTCATAAACAAAGATATAGGGACTTGCAGACATTGGACCCGACCCAGTTTGGCCCGTCAAGGGAAGTTCATGCCTTTTGAACTTGGTCGACTTCTTGAAACCGTCACCAAGGCCATTGATGAGGGAAAGGCAGTCCATACAGCCTACCTTGACCTTGCAAAGGCTTTCACAATACCCCACTCGGTATTGTAAAAAACTTACCAGCTTAAATGTAAACCCATATGTCACAAGATGGGTTGCAAACTGGCTTAAGGACAGAACCCACAGGGTTAGAGTTGCTGGCGCTATGTCAGACTCCAAGCCGGTCACAAGTGGTGTCCTACAGGGCTCGGTCCTTGGCCCCCTATTGTTCGGCATCTACTTCTCAGAAGTACAGGCCAACATGGGAGGACTTTGGCTGACAAAGTTTGCAGACGACTGCAAACTGGGCGCCATAGTGGAAAGTGCATCGGACACGGAGATCCTTCAGAAGGGACTCACGGAAACAGATAGCTGGTGCCAGAGCTGTGGCCTGAAGTTAAACGCCAAAAAATGTATAGTCATACCCTTCGGGAAAAACAAGGTAACCCCAAGCTACCATATAGGTGGCAATCCACTAAGCACAGAAGAGGTTATCAGGGAACTGGGGACCCAGGTTGACAGTGGCCTTTCTTTTGACACTCACGTTGCTAAAGTGGTTAGAAAGACCTTCTACATTGCCCACCTGATCATGAAGGGATTCACATCCAGATCGAGTGAGGTCATTGTTCCCCTGTACTCTTCACTTATCAGACCAATGATAGAGTACAATGCCCCATTCGGGATGCATCTCACCAGACATCTGCAGCAATTGGAGAGACCCCAAAAGTTCCTCACCAAAAGGATAAAGGGACTCCAAAATCTGTCATGTGCTGCCAAACTGAAGAAACTCCAGCTCTATTCAGTCGCATACCGTCTGCTCAGAGGTGACATGTGCCTGACATACAAGGCCATGTCCAACCCGGAATTAATGGACATGCTCCACCTCAAAAAATCCAAATCCACCAAAACCACTAGAGCAAGCTACTTAAACCTTAGCACGGACATAAATAGGACGTGCTGGAGGGATAGATTTATCACTCAGAGACTCCCTATGCTGTGGAATAAAATCCCGGTCCACGTGAGGCAGAGCACCTCGCTGGCTCTGTTCAAGAGAAATCTTGACCTGTGGATGGGAGATCGAAGGTTTAACCCGGGAATCATCTCTGTGTCACTGCTGGACAGAGGCACAACAAACTAATGGGCACAGTATTTTTTCATATAAGGGGTGGCGTAAGCCACAAAAATTTGGGCTAGGCTTATAAATGCCTTAGGGCAGATAGCCTAGTATAAACCTATGAACCTATCCTTAGATGAAACATGTTAAATGACTCATAAAATGGTTAAAACATATGTTTCTTGAAAAGTATTTGAAGTATTGACCATCTTCTTAACCTTCATCTTCTAATGTTTATACATACTTTTATCGGATGTGTATTTCTGACATATCTACTTATCAGAGGTGCTATTATTATATGCAACATTCATTACATTCATATATTACTTCAGTTATACTGGACACACTCATTTTAATGTACATTTCATGAGCTCATATTTCTTCAGTTGCTTTCATAATGCTTTTCTTTCTTGTTCTTATACTATATTCTAAGTAGAGATGGATAATTTGTGTCTTTTGGTGTTGAGGTGGTGGATGGATGGTTTAGTTAAGCTTTTAACTAAACCAGAAACTGTTGCATGTATACTTTTGTAAATAGTTTGGGGTTATTGGAAGTAGTGCTTAATACTTTACACATCTATGATAAGTTCTCAGCAGATTTCAAGTCAACACAGAAGAAAGGTCTTTCAGTAAATAACATACACATTACAGTCAATTGCTTATAAACTTTTATCATTAAATATTAATGGTTTGAACAATAACGTCAAAACAGCTGGTTTGCTTAAAATAAAAATGCATAAAGCCCAGATCATCTTTTTACAGGAACCCCATGTATTAAAAAAAAACCTGCAAAAATACTCATTTAATGGCTATACCATTCTGGCTCATTCACGTTTTAGGACCAAGAGAAGGGGCACTCTTATTCTATGGAAAAATACTTCTACTATGCCAAGAATTATTATAGATACAATTTCAGACAAAGATGGGATGTTAAGCATGATTATTCTGGAAATCAATAGGAAGTATTATAATTTGATTAATACATACTGGATACCAGGAATAAGTACTAAATATGTTGACAAATATCTGGACCTGATTACTTAAAATGCAAAAGGGGAAATTATAACAGGTCATTTTAACTGCTTATTATCAGGTAATGATATTTCTAAAACTAGTAAAACAAAACTAACATCTCAAGCCAAGAAGTTAAGACTTTACAAACCAGATGAACCTTAAAGATATACGTGGTCTAAGAAAACATTATTCCTTATTCTATACTTACTATTCATATCGGTTTGGTACACAAACATTGATAAGGTCTTTTTACTGAATAATATATACTCAAAAATAAGTGACTTATCTATAATGACTTGTCCACTTTCAGACCATAATGCTATAAACTTTACATTAACTATACATACAGATGATTTAAGATTTCTACAGAGAATTCCTGCTTACATAACTAAATTAAAAGACTTTAGGGACTGGATAATGAAAGAAATAGACATGTTTATGGAAACAAATGATAATGGTGAAGTGACTGATACTATACTATGGGACACCTTTAAAGTTTATATATATGGTAGAATAAAATCTTGGTACCTTAAAAAAGGAGAGAGAGTGGGACAAAGAACTTTTAGACTTACAAAAAAAAAAAAAAAACAGATGAGAAAAATGGACGCAAAACCAAATAAAGTAGCACATAACGAAATTACTAAGTTAAATCAAAAATACTTAGAAGTTCTGAATCATAAGGTAGTCATAAACCTGGAAAAACTGAAATTACAATCTTATGCTGTAAATCCTATCTACATAAAACATCGGTAAGATCCAAAAAAATAAACAATCAAAATCTTGAGATTAAATATAAAAGTAATGGTTCAGTTAAGAGTACATCTAACTTAATGGACATATTAGAAGTGTTCAAAAACTACTATAAAGATATAAATAACACACCACTTTTGGGAGACAGATAATGTAATAAATACTTTTATTCAAGAAAATATAACTACTAAGGTGTCAATGCAACAAAATAACATATTAAGTAAATAACACTTAAACAGAAGTGAAAGTGCATATAAATTTAAAAGATAATAAATCTCCAGGACTGGATAGAATAATTCCTGAACTATATAAGATTTTTCCGGAATATATAATAAAGAAAATGATGAGTGCCTATACTATGGTTAAGCAAAAATGTATACCATCCCCATTGTAGAAATATTCAATTATCTCCCCCATTTTAAAACAAGGTAAGGACCCCAAATCTTGTGATTCATATAGGCCAATTTCGTTACTAAATACCAACTATAAAATTTTCCTGACAATATTACTTAATAGGATAAAGAAAATATTACCTAATCTAATACATAATGATCAGACAGGGTTCATTCTTCTTAGAAAATGCAAGATAACATTATTAAATTACTATAATTAATAGACACAGTAAATACAAAAAACAACCATTATCAGCCTAGACATAGAAAAGGCTTTTGATTCTACTAGTTGGTCTTATCTACAAAGAATTCTGCCTGGTTTTGAATTCTCCTCAGATTTTGTCAACTTAATGAAAATTTATAGTGGGGCACAAGCTTGTGTGAAAATCGGATCATGTTTATCCTCACCATCAGAGGTCCTCAAGAGAGCTAGACAAGGTTGTCCTTTGACACCATTATTGTTTGCTCTTTCAATGGAACCTTTGCTACATATATCAGAAATAAACAAAATATAAAAGGCTTTCAAGTTAATAAGGACTATTGTCCTAAAATAGAATTATTTGTTGATGATATGTTAACGTTGGGTGATACTGATGGTTCTTTGCATGATGTTATAAATACCTTAAGCAAGTCTGAAAGAATTTCAAGGCTTAAATTCAATCATAACAAATCCAAAACATTACTAATAAACAAAAAGATCAACAAAAACCTGAGAGAACAGCCTGTTTAATTAGGAGAATGATTTATTAGAATATTTGGGTGTCAGTATACAGGGTACATGGAAAGAGTATGTTAAACTAAACTACAATAATTTAATAACAACCATTAGTGAACTAATCAAAAGATGGAATAAAATATTCTTCAAAATGGAGGATAGCCTCTCTTTAATAAAAAATAACTTTACCTAAAATAGTTTTATATACAGTCAATGATACTACCAGCTCCCAAAAGCTTGTTTAAAAATTAGACTCCATGCTACTTAAATTTTTATGGCTCCCCTTAAAACCTAGGATTGCATACAAATGGCACATTAGAGCTTGGAACAGTAATGGGATAGCATTCCCTTGTTTAAACCTTTATTCTAATCAGTTACAATTAATGTAATATTACACTGGATCTCGCCTACCTATATATCTCGCTTGAAAATACATGAGATTCATATAACTGATGTTAGAACTACAGAAAATCAATTTAAGGAACAATACTGAATAAGTAGAGTTCATTGGCTTTTATGTGAATTTTGTTTATTTAATAAGAAGTTTGGTAAAGTTTCTTACGGCATCAAATATTTAATAACTTTAAAAAGATAATTGATTGTAATTACAGCATTAAGCAAATCTTATTTCTTATATTCCCTATAGCATACTCCCCTGATCGCCTAGATTCTTTCAACATGAATGCAATGCAAAATTTAAGGAAAATAACTTGATATTCAGGCATCAGTTTATTGAAAATAAGAGTATTAAACCACTAAACTCTCTATGTAGTTTTAATAATAGTCAAGACAGATGTTGTTTACCACTCATTACGGCAGTTTATAGAAAACAAGTTTGATCCAGCTTTGATCTCACCTATCTATAAGATACTAAGAGAAGACACTAGAGTTTGACGCAGATTTTTGTAATTACTATGTAAAGACTAATGGAGAACAAACATCTGATGAATCCAAAAAACTGTTACTGAAATCTACGTATGGTACCTCTTCTTCATTATATTGGAGATTGTATACATGGAAATTTATTAATAGGAGTTTCTATACTCCACAAAATAAATCTTATACTCAAACAGCGAAAGTAAATGTTGGAAATGTGATGAATTACTAGAGCCCAACTGGGTTCACATGTTCATTGACTGTAGAAAAAGAAGTTATGTACCTACCATAATGCTCCATGTTAGTTGTCTTCTTCTCGCCTTCTTTCTTGCTGGTTGGGTTCGGAGCAGAGGATCTTCAAAAGCTCGAGAGCTGCTTACTGGCTCAAGGCCACACTATATCCCATGATGCCTGGTGCTAGATACCCAGATCTCGTTTGGTAAGTCTAACTGCAGACATAAAAAAAGGAATCCTATCCTAGGATGCATAAACCCTACTGGAGAGACTACTAGTCAGAAAGGAATAGCCAGAGAAGACTCGGCCAGTGAAAAATCAAGAGGAACTCTTCTCAGTCCACTAGGATAGGGGGATGGAGGGTGGGACACAAGAAAGAAGGCGAGAAGACAACTAACATGGAACGTTATGGTAGGCACACAACTTCTTTATGTTAAGTTGTCTATCTCGCCTTCATTCTTGCTGGTTGGGACAGCGTCCCTAGCACCTAAAGTCCTGGGTGGCTCATCGGAACAGACTCTTCAGAACAGTGGAACCAAAATCAGCTCTGCTCCTGGAAACCACATCCAACTTGTAATGCGAAATGAAAGTATGTGGGTTGGCCCACGTAGCCGCAGCACAAATAGATTCCATGGGCAACCTAGCCTGAAAGGCTACCGAAGTGGCTAAAGCTCTGGTGGAGTGACCTTTTGGTTTGACTGGCAATTCTTTATTCCTCAGCTGATATATAAATGTGATGACAGAATTCAACCACCTGGATAAGGTTACTTTGGAGACTGGAAGACCTTGTTTATCCACTGCATAAGACAGGAAAAGTTGGTCCGATTTTCTGATGTCCTTAGTTCTATGCAAATAAAAGCGTAGTTGCCTGTGAACATCTAACTGATGCAACTTATATTAAGCCCTGTTGGAGTGGTTAGGAAAAAACACAGGAAGGTCTATGGACTGATTCAAGTTATTCTGTGAAGAGACCTTAGGAAGGAAGGAAGGATTAGTCCTGAGAGCAACCCTGTCATTGTGGAACACTAGGTACGGAGGATGGATAGAAATAGCCTGAAGTTCGCTACCAGAAAAAGGGTTTTCCAAGCCAAGAACTTCAAGGAACAAGAAGCTGCAGGTTCAAAAGGGGGCACTGATAATGGCTGGCTCCCAGCCGGACGCAAAGGAATCTTCTGGAGCGTCTGTCCATTTTGATGTGGTAGTACGCATCCTGAAGATCTATTGAGCACATCCAACTGTCCTGACCCAGGAAGGGTAAAATAGACTGCAGCGTGACCATCTGAAACTTCGTTCTTTGTACAGACCTGTTCAGTCTGCTGAGATCCAGAATGGGTCTCCAGTCCCCTGTCTTTTTTGGTACCAAAAAGAACCACGAGTAAATTCCGGATCCTTGTTGGTCTGCTGGGACTTGCTGGATGGCCCTTTTTCTTAGCAGTTTTGAGACTTCTTGAACTGCTTGATCTCTTAGATTGGGTGGAACGTCTGGAAAGGACTTGTTTGACCTTAAGGGGGTGCAAACAAAGGGAATTCTGTAGCCTCTGGATATAACAGACTGTACCGATTTGTCTTGTGTTACGTCTTGCCAGGCTCTTGGGTACAGCGATAATCTTCCCCCGACTGCCTCCAGAGGTGGGCAGCCGGGCAACCCTTCAGGGATGCTGGAAGGGCTTCTCAGAGAAGGATTCTCTGCTGCCCTGATTTTGCGAACCCCATCTGCCACGAGGGTGGCGTCTATTATTGTTCCCTCCTCTGCCCTTGGATGGGAACTCACCACGTGTGTCCAGCAAGGCTCCCTGGGATTTCCGGAACCACATCTTTCCACTCTTCTGACCCTTGGGATATGGTCTGGAAGGAGTGGAAAAATGGACTCCTACGGCAGAGACAGTCTTGCCTTCCTGCTCATACCTGGTAAGGGTGTCCTTCACCTGTGATCCAAAAAGAGAGGAACCATCAAAGGTGGTGTTGGTGAAAGATGCTCTGAAAGGTTCCACAAAGTTACATAGCCGCATCCAAGCGTGTCTCCTTAGGGCAACGCCTGTGCCTGCGGCTCTACTCGCACCATCGGCTGCATACGAAATGAGCCTCATGGAGGAGTTTACCACTGAATTAATAGTCGCCAGCTGGAGGCTGCCTTAGCCTAGGCCCCCTCAGCTGATGGATCTTGGAGGGCATCTCCAAGCTCTTTAAGGAGATCCCTTTGAAGACGGGTAAAGTTGCACAAATAATTCAGGGACCTCATGGAAAAGGTAGTTGAAGAGAACATCTGCTTGCCATATCTGTCCATCGTCCTGAACTCCTTGTTAGGGGGATGGACAGATGAAGTTTCTGCCAACTCCTTCTTTGTGGCCGCCGCTACCACCATGGCGTCAACGGGGACACCTTTGGTCAAAAACTGTTTGTCCTCTGGTGCAGTTATGAATTTAGCAGGTCTTCTTGGGGTCAGTTCCACTGTGGAGCTGACCATGCCTTCAGAGCCACCACAGACATCAGTGGGTCGAAAGGCGGAGACACCCAGGAGGTGGAAGGCCGGGATCCAAATGCATCCAGGAATACAGACTCATCCTCGGAAGGGCTTAGGGCAGTCCAGTTCCCCCTCTGCCAAAGCATCTCAAGGATGTCTGAGGAGGAGACATCTTCAGAGGGGGATCTTGGGGACCCTTACGAATCCTCTAAGTCGGTATCTGATGTGACAGACTTAGGGGAGTCAGCATGCTTCCTCTTATGAGGTGGCTCCTCTGAATGATCGGGGTGGCCTCAGTTAAGGAAGATGCACCCAAAGGGGTGTCCTGGAGCGCTGGAGCCGCACGCTTGGGATCTGGAAGAGGGGCAACGGCTGACGCAGGCACCATAGGGGGAGAAGCAGATGGGGTTGATCGTGGGACTGACTCGGGGGCCAGTACACATCACCTCGAAGGCGTCCCTGCCCGGACGCAGAGAGGGCTCTGGTTCCGAAGAAACCAGAATCCCTCTCCACACCGAGGGGGATGGCTCCGGGGAAAATGTGGGAGCCAAGCTCACCCGAGCCGAAGCCCCGAGGGGGAGAGTGGGGTCGGACAAGGGTCTGATGCCACTCGCCCCCTCTGATGCCACTCGCCCCCTCAGAGCCGACGAGGGAGTCCAGGTGCCCAGATCCCTCCAGGGACGGTACCATATCAGGGAACAGAGCCAACGACGGAACCAATGGAGAAGGTATCGGAGCCGACGGCTCCACGACTTGAACCCCAACGAACTCCGGCTCAGAGCTCAAAGGATGAGTCGGAGGAAGAATATCTACAGACGTGGATGGAGCAGACACCTGATGAGGGAGGGCTGGCAACATTTTGGCTAGGGCCTGCGATTTTAACAGCCTACTGACCACTCTTTCCAAGTCATGGTCTGAAAGGACAGAGAAGAGTGGGATGAGCGATGACTACGCTTCGACTGGAGCAGAGGTGATCTCGGAGCCGAACGTATCGACTCCAGAAATGGAGACCTGGATCTTTTTCGACTCCCAGACGGCTCCGAGGAATGTGTCTGAGCCGACTGGGAGGGAGGAAAGCACAGTTTTGTACCTACCATAAATGTAGATGTTAGAGTGTTCACCCTGCTGCAGTCATCACAAGTGGGTTTTCCTGTCGTCAGGCGGTCCCACGGTCGGCCTGAATTCCAAAGTCTTGGTTCGGCATCTGTTGCTGTCGCTTCTTCCCGGAAATAAAACAATACCTTCAGGCACAAGCAAATACACCACAGAGGTTGCATAGGACAGAGTGGCATAGATAAGTTCAGCTAGTTCAGAGGGGATGAAGGGAGGGTAACCTGTTCTGCAGCAGGGTGAACACTTGAACATCTACATTTATGGTAGGTACAAAACTGTACTATGTTCATCGTGTTACCCTGCTGCAGTCATCACACTTGGGTTGAATCCCAAAGCTAAAGATGGGTGGTGAAGTTGTTTTGGTTAGAAGAGGCTAGTAGGCCCTGCAAAACCAGCTCTAGTCTTAGAATATAGGGGTAAGTGATAGTGTCTGGTGAAGGTGTGCACTGAACTCCAAGTTGCAGCTTCCAGAATATCCTTGGTTGGCACTCCCCTGAGAAAGGCTGCTGATGTAGCTGTAGCCCTGGTGGAGTGGGACCTAATGTTAGCAGGTACCGGTTTCCCATGCTGCGTGTAGCAGAAACGTATGCAATGCCTTATCCATTTAGAAATGGTCTGTTTTGAGATAGCTTTTCCTTGTGATCCTGCAGCATAGGCTACAAAGAGCTGTTCAGATTTTCTGAAAGCCTTAGTTTTATCCACGTAGTAACGTAATTGTCTGTGAATGTCCAATGAGTGCAGGAGTCTTTCTCCTTTGTTCTGGGGATTTGGGAAAAAGGTGGGCAAATGAATGGTTTGGTTTAGGGCCACACTGGATACCACCTTTGACATAAAGGTAGGGTTATAGATCGTAGAGAGACTCTGTCTTGATGAAAAATGAGGAAAGGCTCCACTGCCATTAGTGCCTGTAGCTCTGAGACTCTTCTAGCTGAGGTTATTGCTAGTAGCAGGGCAGTTTTCGTTGAAAGAAATTGTAAATCAGCTGAAAACGCTGGTTCAAAGGGGAGCACTGTAAGCTTTTCCAGTACAAAGTTGAGATCCCAAGTAGGTGTTGGTGCTCTCCCGGGCGGTCGTATGCTCTTAGCCCCTCTGAGGTACTGTCTTAGGAGTGGATGTGAGAATAAAAGGAGGATCCGTGTTGTAATGAGCTGAAATTGCTGAGGCGTGGATCTTAATAGATGAAAAGGAAAGTCATTTGTGCAACATCTCAGTTAAATATTGCAGAATCTGAGGAATGTTTGGATCAAGGGGATTTTGGCCTTTAGCCTGGTTCCAGGCGCAAAATCTTTTCCATTTGTATGAATAGGTTTTTCTGGTGCTGGGCCTCCTGGCCTCCAGAATGACATCCATAACTGCTTTGGATAGAGAAGTTGGCTGGTTGTTTGCCATGCAGCCAGGTTTAAAGTCTTGAGCTGGCTGTGTAGAATCTGATTGTCTCGCTGGGTGAGCAGGTGAGGAATCTGTGGTAAAATCCATGGTGGGCCATGGGCCATGTTCCTTAGAATTGGATACCAATGCTGGCGTGGCCAGTCTGGTGCAATGAGCATCATTTGTGGCCTCTCTAACCTGACTTTCAGCAGTACCTTTGCTAGAAGAGGCAGTGGAGGAAAGCCATACACTGTTGATGTTTTCCAACTGAATGAGAAGGCGTCCACTTTCCAAGCTTGTGGATGGAATGTCCTTGTGGATGGAATGTCCTTGTGCAATATTTTTGAAGTTGGTAGTTTTGGGGGCTGGCAAACAGATCTGTGTGTGGTCGTCCCCATTTTTGAGCTATCATTGCAAATACTTGTGGATCTAGCTTCCATTTGTGTGGATCCATGATATTTCTGCTTAGGTCGTCTGCCAACATGTTTTTCTTTCCTGGCAGGAACTGTGCTTACAATTGAACCTGGTAAGACAGTGCTGTGTTCCACAAGGTCACTGCTTGCCTGCATAGAGGGTAGGAATGTGTGCCCCCTTGCTTATGTACCACATTACTGTGGTGTTGTCAGTCTTTATTAGTTGTCCTGGGTGTAAGAGGTCCTTGAAAGCTGTTAGGGCATTCTGTACTGCCAGAATTTCTTTTTGATTGATATGCAGATGCCTTTGATCTGTAGTCCATTTGCCCTGAATGCACTGTCCTACCATGTGTGCTCCCCAGGCATAGTCCGATGCATCTGTTGTCATAGTTTGCCTGGCTGTGGGTAAGGTGAAAGGCTGACCCTTGTTGAGGTGACATGCCTGTGCCCACCATAGAAACTCCTGTTGAAGGCAGGGAATGAGTGGTATCACTGTTTCCAAGCTGTGGCTGTGCTGAGTCTATACGCTTTTCAGGTACCATTGTAATTTCCTCATATGCAGTTTTGCAAATGGTATTAGTAGTATGCAAGATGCCATAAATCCCAAGGCCTGCAGAATTTTTCTTGCAGGGATTTGGGTCTTTGTTGCCATTACTTTGAAATATTGAGTCAGCTGTTGTTGCTTGTCTGGCGTTTGATAAGCCATCTGGGCCGTTGTATTCAAGCTAGCACCCAGGAATATTATGTTTTGTGAGGGCACTAGTTTTGATTTCTTTTCGTTTACTGTGTACCCTAGGCAACTTAGGTGTTTGACAAATGCCAGATGCTTTAAAAGAATGTCCTTGCTTTCTGCTTGAATAAGACAGTCGTCCAGGTATGGGTATATTTGAATTCCTCTTTGTCTGCAGTATGCAATTACTGGTGCCAGGCATTTTGTGAAGACCCTGGGTGCAGTAGATAAGCCAAAGGGCAGTGCAGAGAATTGATAGTGTGTTGAACCTGCAATGAAGCGGAGGTATCTTCTGCAATTTTGTCTGATAGGGACATGCAGGTATGCCTCCTCGAGGTCCAATGTTACTAGCCAAGCATTCCTGCCCAGCATGGGAAAAAGCTGCTGTAGTGTTAGCATCTTCAGATAGGTGTTCAGAACTGAAAAATCCAGAATGGGTCTCCATGCTTTGTCTTTTCTTGGGACTAGAAAGACTCGAGTAAAATCCTTGTCCTTGCTCCTGTGTAGGTACCTGTTGAATGGCTCTCATGTCCATGAGAGCTGTAATTTGTTTTTGTGCCTCTGCCCATTGATTTGGTGGCAGGTTTGGCATTCCTTTTTTCCTTGGCAAGGTAGGAAAGTGGAATCTGTATCCTTGTGAGACAATGTTTAGGACCCATTTGTCCCTTGTGATGATGTGCCAGTTGTCTGCAAAAAATGCTAATTTTCCTCCCAAGGGGGCTGCCAGGAGAGGTTTGCTTGGTAGTTTGAGGATTGAGTCATTGTGTTTGCCTTCTGCTAGCTTGGGGCCTGTCTTCTCCTCCTTTCTGGGTAGCAGTACCCCATTGGCGAGGTTTGTAAGGGCCTTGTGACTGACCTCTGCCCCTTGGGCGTCTGTATTTGTCCCTCTGTGATCTGTCAGAAGCTGGAAAGGACCAGTTTTTTGTTGGCCAATTTCTGCTGAAACGAGGGGGTTGTACCTGTAAAAAATCCTTTACCGTCTGCATAGACTTTGCCTTATCCTCCATTTTCTTTACGACCTCTTCTGCTTTGACACCAAATACATCCTGTTGTAAAGGTGCATCCAATAATTTTGTTTTAACATGATCAGGCAGGGTTTGTTCTTTTAACCAAGCATGCCTACGTATGACAGACCCAGTAATAGCTGCTCTACAGGAAGCTTCCAATGAATCAAATCCACATTGTAAAGTATGTTTGCCCACCTGTTCAGCTGCATGCAACAGATCCTGCATTTCCTTGAATTCAGACTGTTCTTTATGTGTGCTCATTTTTTGCTTTAATTGAGACATTAGGAATTGCTGATATTTCAGCATGTGAAACTGACAATTTAATGCTCTCATAGCCAGAGTTGCTGAGGTGTATATTTTCTTTCCCCATCTATCTAGGGCTCTGGAATCCCTTTCAGAGGGCACAGGATTTTTAGCCATAGAAGCTTTAGCCCCCTTAGGACCCTGGGAAATTGTTTCTGGGTCAGCCACAGGGCTTTTATAAAGGAATTTGTGAGAGTCAGGCACGCTGTAGTATCTGTTTGGCTGGAGCAGGAGGTAGAGAGTCTGGATTTAGACTAGACTCCAAGTAAGCATCATCCACAATATCTAAAACTGGAGGGATAGCAAGTGGTCTGTGCTGGGGTAGTAAAAGGAACTCTTGAAGCCTTTTCTTAGAATCAGAGTAGTCCTGGCCTTCCCAGTGGAAATGTTCCCTCATGGTATGTAAAGTTTCCCCAAAGGGGTAGTCTTCAGGGGGAGATGCTTAGGGGATAGAGTATTCAGCATCAGAGTCCTCATAAGGGGGAAAAGTGTAATCCTGTTCCTCAGAAGAATCTGAGGAAATTGAAACCTGGTCAGAGGAAGCATAACCCTCCTCTTGTCTTGGTCTTATCTGGGGGGGGGGGGGGGGATGGGAACCCCTGATTAAGGTAATCAAATCTTCAGCCATCTTAAGCATCTGTTTCTTAGGCATGGGGCCTTGAACTGTAGACTGATGTACAGTCTTGTTTGGTTTTACTGGAGTTTTAAGCTTAGCATAAGATTTAATGGTGAGTGTAGTCTGTCTGAAGACACCTTCTGCAACCAAAGGTGTTTCCAATGTACCGGGATCTCCTTCTACTCCGGTGTCGGAAGGGCCTAATGAAGATGGCTGCGTCGGCCTAGTACACTTCGCTTGAGAATCCGCAGCTGTCTGGGGTTCCAATTCTGCGGTAGTCAGGGGCTGCGTAGCCACCTCACTGAAAACCTGAGAACCGGTGACAGGCGGCTGCTCCAACGGCATGATATAATTAAATTTCCTACCAAAGTAATGTTGTGCGAAGTCAAAACGGCGTTTGATAGTTTGTTAAACCTAGCACAAAACTGACAACCTGTGACGTCGTGGTCTAGGCCTAGGCAAGGAATACAAAAAGAATGGAAGTCCTTATGAGGTATTTGCTTCCCACAAGAAATGCAATTGTTAACTTTTTCTGACATCGGACTGAGGCAAGAAAAGGTTCCCCAATGGGGTACTTAGCTTTATTGAAGACTTCGGACTGAAATTCGATTCGAAAATCTCAGGTGTCGGCCGACTGGCACTTGCGAACTGCTTCTGCTTCGGGCACCGCACGGCAAGAAAGACTGAAGAAAATGGCGTTGGATGCCTCATATACACCTGGCGCACTGACGTCAGGGAAGAAGCGGCAGCAACCGACGCCGGACCAAGACTTTGGAATTCAGGCCAACTGCGGGACCGCCTGATGGCAGGATAACCCAAGTGTGATGACTGCAGCAGGGGAACACGATGAACATAATCGGTTCCAGCCGGAGCCGAGATGGATGGTATAGCTTCACCAAACGACTGCTCCGAACTGGGAGCCAAAGGTTCAGGTGGCCTGGAAGATTTCACGGGCTGAGCCTTAGCCGGTGAATCTTGGGGCTTAAACCCCGCAGGATCAACTTGTTTTTTTGCTCCTGCAGGACTCTTGGACTGAAAGCATGGCAAATCGAGCAAGAGTCCTGCAGGTGCACGGTGCCCAGTCAATAAATACAAGAAGTGTGACCATCAGTCAGAGACATCTTCTGACAGCATGAGTCACACTTCTTGAATCCGGACGGCATAGGATCCTTGGACATCCTGAAAGAAAACCAAGGAACAAAGAAACGCACAGAAAAGTTAAGGTAACTAACCACAAAAAAATTACACACTACAGTTACCACAACCAAAACTACAAGCAAGGTTATATCTGCACTACTACAACCAGAACTATAGTTAACTACCACTAAACTAGCTAACAGTGATAATAAAAGAAACATTTTTTTTTTTTTTTTAAAAAGAAAGAGAGAAAAGGTTATCCTTTAACTTAAACGGAAAACCTTTCTGAGGTAAGGAATGGAAGAGAAAGGGGGAGGGGAAATTCTCTAATTAAAACAAGTTTCTGAGAAGTGACAAGGTTATTCAGGAACAGATTAGCTACAATACAACAGTTTTATCTAAACGACCAATTCTACACTAAAACCAACAGTTTTAGGACAAGAAAAACGATAATTATAAAGTTTTATATGACCTGAGCCAGTAGAACAACCTCGCAGCAGAAGCGGCAAACGAGATAGGGGTATCTAGCGCCAGGCATCATGGGATATAGGGTGGCCTCAAGCCAGTAAGCTGCTCTTGAGCTTTTGAAGATGGCTGAGTCGGAGCCGAGGATCGGAAGCCAGTAAGCTGCTCTTGAGCTTTTGAAGATGGCTGAGTCGGAGCCGAGGATCGGCTCCGAACCCAACCAGCAAGAATGAAGGCGAGATAGACAACTTAACATATGTTGTTCAATACTGGAAAGACTTCAGATATTTTGTAAAGGCTTTATGGTCTGATAACGTTCATATTTCTAACTCACTAATCCTATTCAATGTTCCTGTACCTAATGCAATAGGTAAATCTCAGATTCAGTTGTCTTTCGACTTTTCCCGGTTAGGGGTCGCCACAGCGGAACTCCGGTCCGCTAATGATTGACAGTAGATTTTTTCACGAACACTTGAGGTGCCAGCTCGTTCAACCTTCAACGAAGGCACGCCCATTTACGCATGTCTTTCGAATGTCCACCCAACTGCGGGGAGGACATGCAGACTCCACACACAAGGCACTCCCCGCACTCCAGCCGAGAATCGAACGGGAGAACCTCTTGCTGTGAGGCAACAACGCTACCACTGCTGCACTTGCCAGAAAAGTTATTACTTTGAGCTGGAAAAGTAAACCAGATTTGATGTTTAAAGAATTTATTAATTTAGCAAAAGTTGTTTGTAAAAAAGAACTGCAAACCATTTGTTATAGAACTCATAACATTACTGATAAACAGCATGGCAAAAATTGGAAAACCTTTTGAACAAATACTGATAACTTCTCATGGATAAAAGGATAGTTTCTCATGGATAAAAGGATTGTTTATCATGGACGAGTGTAAATACTGTAAATAGTTTTATTGTTTTATCGTAATCGTTATATGTACATTTGCGTATGTTTATAATGAAAACAAAATAAAAATGTTTTGGAGGAAAAAAAAGTACCGAAGATTTTTCACTCTGACTGCCGATTTTCCCACTTCAGCTTGATCAATCAGGAGTCAGAGTGGCTGTGTAGGAATGAACCAATACTTTTGGAAGTTGGCTAGTTGTTTGGTCTTGGGCAGGACACAACCAGACACAACCCATATAGCATTTAAATCTGAATACATTATGGTTCCCTATTAATAAGGATAGGAGATGTAACTTTAGAACAAAGTTAAAAAAAAAAACATAATACCCATAATTCTGCGATAGCTATTCATGGTGTTCCTCCAGCTTTGTACCCTGAACTTATTACAACTAGTGACATTGAGGGTAGCAAAAGGAAAAAGAATGCTTCAAAACTAAAGGAAAAGATACTCGGCAGTTTAATAAAAGAAGTAGACCTAGCAAGTCATCATTTTGAACCCTTTCATGATAAGTGTTACAAAAACTGGTTTAACAGAATGTTAGTACTAACCAAACAAACTCCAAGTTTAAGTTCTGAGCAAAATGAGGCTTTAAATTTTGAGAGATTCTGTGCTCAAGCCAATAAGAAAATTATTTAGATAAGGTCGTTGTAAACGTCCTGAACTTAAACAGAGCTAAGACTTTCTGACATATTAGATACAATGCCTGAACTTAGCAATCTACATCAGTTTATACCCGTATATGGATTCACTGTGGAGTTAATGATCTTTTACTCACCCCATTAAAAAAAATGAAAAATGTGTCCGATACAACTAGTTTACTGAATCAGCTAACTGAATCAGCTAAAATTAAAGTAGCTTTTAATAAAACAGTCCCCCTTCACAAACCAAATGAATATTGCTACCTGAAGGCCTTTGTATTTAACATATGGTTAAGGCAGTTGTGTAATACTTGATTAAATTACTTGCTTACAAGAAAGAATTTTGGTTTCACTATTTAATGTTTGAAACAGATCAATTTTCTTCTCAACTTTACTGCATATGTAATCAGCTCTGTAATGGTTAAGGAACATATTACACTTTTTTAAGTAAAAAAGTAGGGTTGTCATTCAAAATATAGTCCTTTGAAAGCTTTGTTTTATTGCATAGTCTTGGAAAGAAACAGGAATTACTGATTGATTAAAAGTTGAAAAAATCTATAACAGCTACTGATGAAGCCTGGGACATCCATGAACTGTTTTTCCATGTACAAAGTGCCTTAGACCTGCTAAAGCTGATAGTGGTATTAATCAAAAATTCCATAACTTGTGTGTTAATTTCTTCTGAAACAGTTTATAAAACTGTAATAGTGGATTTGATTTGTACTCCTAGTAAGAATGGTTTAAGATTAATAACATATAGGAAACCAGCAATGGATGCTGTTCAACACAAGTTTATTTGGAGTATAAACAAATCATTATTGTATGGGATTTCAAGAATAAACTGGCACAGCTACATATCCAGATCTAAAATTGAATCCGATTTCCTGGCTATCATATTACCCTCTGAGGAATTGCTTAATCAAAGGATGAGAGAACAGGGTGGGTCTGAATAATCATGGGCAGAAATGGCTGAGGCATGGATTTTAATAGAGGAGAAAGGCCACTTTTGAGCAAATCGGCTAGGTAATCCAAGATAAGAGGGACGGAAGGATAGGAGGTACTGGCCCCTTTAGACTGGCTCCAGGAGCAGAATCTTTTCCATTTCCCTGCGAATGATTTTCTGGTGCTAGGCCTTCTGGCCTCTGTGATGTCTAGGACCAGTTTGCTTAACAGGGACTCCTTTTTAGCTTAAAGTATAAGCCATGCTGAAAGATTGACGGTCTACGACTGGGTGCAGTATCTTCCCCTTACCTGGGTCAAGAGGTCTGAGATCAGGGGAAGCTGCTTGGGGGGCTGTAAAGAGCAGGATGCACAGTAAGGGGTACCAATGCTGTCTGGGCCAATCTGGTGCAATGAGGAAGGCCTTTGGTCTCTCTTCCCTTATTCTGATCAATACCTTGGGAATAAGGGACAGAGGAGGGTACGCGTACACAAAGAGGGAGTTCTAGGGGAAGGTCAAGGCATCCACCTTCCACACTAGGAGGTGATACTCCCTGGTACAGAACCTTTGCAGCTTGTGGATGAGGTGCGAGGCAGACAGATCCAATTCTGCAGTCACCCACTCCTGACTGACTTGCAGAAAGACTTCCCTGTGGAGCTGTCATTTGCGGGGGTCCAGTAAGTTTCTGCTTAGGTGGTCTGCCAGGGTGTTGTTGACTCCTGGTAGGTATTGGGCAATTAGGTGTAGACCCATGGAGGTGGCTATAAGCCAGAGGCTCATGGGTAACCTGCACAGAGTTTAAGATTGGGTCCCCCCTGTTTGTTGACATACCCCACATTACTGTGGTGGTGTCCGTCCGTTTTTTTTTTTTTTAAGGAGAACCCCTGGCCTGAAATGGGGTTTGAAAGATGTGAGAGCCTTTTGTACCGCCTTCATTTCTTTATGACTGATGTGCAACTGAAGTTGCTGGGCATCCCTAAGTCCTTGGGTGCACCTGCCAGCTAGGTGAGCACCCCAACCAATGTCTGAGGCGTCGGTGGTGATAGTCAGGCCAGTGGGGCGGAGGATGAAGGGAAGACCCTTGTTCTTGGTAAAGGCCTCTGCCCACCACAGAAACTCGGCCTTTATACATGAGGTCAGAGGGAGCGAGGTCTCTAGGGACAGAATGCTGGCGCCAAAGGTTTGTTAGATACCACTGAAGTTTTCTCATGTGAAGCCTGGCCAGAGGAATTAGAAGGATGCAAGATACCATGCATCATCCCAGGGCTTGCAGGAACTTCCTCGCAGTGAGGCGAGTTCTGGAAACCAGCTGGGTAAAGTAGAGGCACAAGAAGCTCTGCTTTTCTGGGGATAGGAAGGCCATTTTGGATGCTGTGTCTAGCACAGCTCCCAAGAAAATTATCTTCCTGGTGGGGTTTTGCTTTGATTTCTTCTCGTTGATGGTGAACCCTAGGGAAGTTAGGAGTGATATGACAAAGGGAAGGTCCTGGAGCAGCTTTTCTTTGCACTCTGCCTGAATGAGGCAGTCATCCAGGTAAGGGTAAATCTGTATACTTCTCTGTCTGCAGAATGCTATAGCCGGGGCCAAGCATTTGGTGAATACTCTGGGTGCAGTAGATAAGCCAAAGGGCAGCCCAGAGAACAGAAAGTGTTGTGATCCTGCTCTGAAGTGCAGGAATTTCCTGCACGATTCACTAATGAGGATGTGGAGGTAGGCATCTTTTAGGTCTAGGGTCACTAGCCAGGCATTTTTTGTTAGCATAGGCAGCAGCTGCTGCAAAGTTAGCATTTTGAATATGAGGACCACCAGGGAGGTGTTCAGAATGGATAGATCCAGGATGGGGCTCCAAGTGCCCTCTTTTCTGGGAGCAAGGAATAGTCTGGAATAAAAGCCTTTGCCTGCTGGATCTGAGGGTGACAGGTTCTACTGCCCCCTGGAATATGAAAGTTTGGACCTGTTTCAATGCCTCTGCCCACTGATTTGGAGTTAAGTCTGGATACCCTCTTGGAATTGGGAGTTCGCTGAAAGAGAATTTGTATCCCTGAAAAATAATCTTTAAGACCCATTGGTCCTTTGTTACACAAAGCCAATTGTCTTTGAAGAGGGAGCCTTCGTCCTAGTTTTTGATGAGTGAAGGGGAGGGCAGAGGGGGGAAGGGGAGTCACTGCGAGCGTTTGCCATAGAAGGTTGGCTTAGAACTCCCTGCCTTAGGGACAGAAGTGTTCCATTGTTTGTTTCTCTGCTGGCCCTGGAATAGGGGCCTGGACAGTCTGTCCCTGTAGGGCTTACCTTGGCCCAGTCTACTAGGTGCAGGGAAGGACCAGTGCTTAGATGGAAAGTTCCTGCTGAACCTGGGAGATTGAACCTGAACGAAATATTTTACTGTTTACATAGATTTTGCTTTGTCTTCCATTTTTTTAAGCACCTCCTCTGCTTTTTCCCCAGACAAGCGCTCCTTATCAATAGGTGCATCTTATTGGGTGCATCAATAAGTTTAGACTTGACATGATCAGGGAGAGGTTGTTCCTTCAGCCATGCATGTCTCCTAAGAACAGATCCTGTCACTACTGCCCTGCTAGAGGCTTCTAGGGCATCATATCCACATTATAATGAGTGTTTGGCCACTTGACAAGCAGAGTGCAGTAAATCTGCTAACTCTTTAGAATTGGCCCAGTCAGGAAAGGTAGAAATCATTTCTTTTAATAGTTCCAAAGTATGTTGTTGGTATTTTAACATATGGAACTGGCAACTGACTGTTTTGATAGCTAAGATTGCAGAGGTGTATACATTTTACCCCATCTGTCCAGAGCTCTGGAGTCTGTCAGAAGGAAGAGGATTCTTGACAGAACTAGTCTTGGGCTCCTTTACGTCCCTGTGTAATGACCTTTGGGTCTGCAGCAGGATTTCCGTACAGGTATTTGTGAGAATCCGGTACTCTGTAGTACCTTTCAGGTTTACTGGGAGCAAGAGGGAGGGTGTCGGGGGCTAAGCTGGATTAATGGAAAACATCAGCCACCACTTCTAAAATAGGGAGGATGGCCAGAGGTCTGTGCTGGGGCGGGTCCAGAAACTCTGGAAGTCTTTTGTTAGACTGTGGGAAGTCCTGAGATTCCCACTGGAAATATTCTCTGAGGGAGAGAAGGGTTTCCCCAAAGGAAAGGTCCTCTGGAAGGGAGGCAGAAGGGATGGATTCCTCTGGATCTGAATCCTCATTAGCAGTGAGGGGGGATGCTGTTCCTCTTCAAAACCTGAATAGTCAGATTCCACAGAATCCTGCTCTGTCATAATTTCTGGAAAAGGGTGCCTTTTCCTTTTAGAAGTTGTGGCCTGCCTACCCCAGATAAGGGAGATGAGATCCTTCACCATTTTAAGCATTTGTACTTGGGGTGGTGGAGCAGTAGCAAAATGGTAGCTAGAAGCAGATTTCCTAGGAGTGGCCTGGCTTCTAGACCTGAGAGAATCCGTCAGTCTGACAGCAACTGTAGTTGGATGAGAAAACATTTTTTGTCCAGATTCGGTAGTGCGAAAGGCCTCCTCAGAAGCCAGTGCCTGCGCAGCGGCTCCGGACCCAACCGAGGCAGAGACAGCCAAAGGCTCAGAAGACTATTTCTGCGGCATACCAGACTCCAAAAAGGTCTTGGCAAAGGCCTGCATAGATATCGAATCGGGCATCAGGGGCTGAGAAAGTGCCACACTGAATTCTGGAGAACTGACTACCTGCTTCGCAGTAGCGTCGTCGGAAGGCTTGGCCTTGTGTGGTCTGTCTCTATCTTTCTACGTTTTTTCAGAATGTCCACAGATTGTTGGCTGATGGATGCCATATCGGAATGCGAAGACAGAACGTGAAAATAACTGTCTACAAAAAGAGCTCTATGACAAATGGTTCTCTCATTTAAGAGGGCACAGAACCGGCAATGGGGGACGTCGTGGTCTGGGCCTAAACAAGTGACGCAGTAGGAATGGAAGTCTCAGTGTGGGATCTGCTTTCCACAGGCGAGACAACTGTTAACTTTTCGGACATTGGTTAGTGCAAGAAAAAAGGATCCCCAACGGGGTACTTAGCTTTAGACATTTTCAGCTGAAATTCAACTTCTGGTAGCGACCGACTGGCACTCGTGCCAACTGCTTCTGCTACGGGCTCCACGGCAAGAAAGACTGATGTAATGACATTGGGTGCCTTGCTTTTCAGCACTGACAACCTGATGTCAGACTACAGGTGACTGCAGCAGATGCAAAAAAACACTGACTCTGGTATTCGGGCTGGGATAACCCATGGGTGATGACAGCAACAGTGAAACACTAAGATCATCTGCTGCCAATATATTAAATACTTCTCCAGTTTTACAAATTCTACAATTTTTAAGTTACATATACTAGTGACAATTATCCCTTTACATCTCTATTGCTCATGACAGTCTAAGTCAAGAAGAATACTTTCAAACAGGTCAGATGGCATCCTAAGTATCGTACATATAACTTATGAAACGTGTTATTACCTATATCACATTATACAGTTTACTTCTAAGTAGGTATATTAATATTGGAAAATGTTTTTAGTAACTTCTATTTTTAAAGAAAAGGGACACTATTCTTGTCTTCATGGTTGTTTTACAGTAGTAATACCTCAGTGTGTGGTTTCACCATACGTTTCATGATTTACACGCATTCTTCCCTTTTTTTTCCTATTTTTCATTGTGTAATGCTCCAACTTACTGTAATTCTTTGTGGAATGGCCTCTGAACTTTGATGTCATGCAAATCATTCCGCTAAAGCTGTCAGTTCAGTGCATGAAAGCAATTCTGAGGACTGGATTTTTTCCCCTAGTGAAAGCAGCGATGCCCCAATTTATTAGTTTAATTTCTGATGCTGGAATTCAAAATTCTTATGAGGAATACCCTTATCAGAGTTCAGATGACAGCAAAATTGATAAAGACTCATTATAGTGAAATCTCCCTCTAAAATGATTACTTGGTCAGTAATCTACCATGTTATCCTGTATTCCCTCTACTTGGCCACAGATACTGTTCCATACTCTCCTCAAACTTTTACACAGTTATGAAAGTTCATTTTCACTTGCAAAATCTACTACCATTATAAAATACTGTGGGTCTAAACACTCATTCTGATCTAACCTTTGAATATTTTTTTTATATCACTGTATTGAATAATTTTTATCACTGTACTGCCTATATGTTTATATACTGCCTATTCATATGTACATTGTCAATGCTTTTGATTTCTCAGTACATTATGCTTAAGCAGTCAGTGCTTTTTCTCATTACTGTACACTCAATACATCACACTATATACGGACATATGTTGGAGGTTTTCTCCGGAGCCTCCACTGAAACGGGGGTTCCTACCCACTTATTTTTGCCAACTAGGGAAGTCTAATAAGCAAATAAAATAAAATATTTGGGAAATCATGAATAGTGTGAGTGTATGTGTGTAAGAAAGCAAGCGAAAGGGTGTGTGTGTGCGCGCGCTCGTGAGAGAGAGAGAGGTGTGTGTAAGTCAATGACAGTCGAGAGGTATGCACAGCACAACTAGCACCATATGCTGGCTTAGATGCCTGAAAACAATACAAAAATGGACTCCACAGAAATAAAGCACATTGTTCATGCCATCTTTTTTTAAAATGAACTGCAACACACAGATGCAACCTGTTTCACTATTGTATAAACTGGTAACTACTACTGTGTAAATAGTAAAACACCCAGTGTAACAATGACTAGTATACTAAAACTAAATGTGAAAACTTTTAGTTATGTACTTACCATAACTTTAGATGTTTGGGATCCATCTCGCCTACATTCTGTACTGATGGGTTCGGAGCCGATCCTCGGCTCCGACTTGGCAAGCTATACTATAGAGCGAAGTCTCTTATTGGCTGAGCTATTCTATATCCCAGGATGCACCACCACTAATTCCCCAGATCTTGTTTGTCCGCACACATGCAAACACACATGTACTGCTGATATAACATTGCCAGATGTTTCAAGATGAAACGGTCGAACTCGAACCGTCCGGTCTCTTCTGATCTCCAAGGCAAGGGGAAGGAGGGTGGGTTATTAGGAATGTAGGCGAGATGGATCCCAAACATCTAAAGTTATGGTAAGTACATAACTAAAAGATGTGATCTTATCTCGCCTACATTCTGTACTGATGGGACAGCGTCCCTAGCACCTGATTCCTGGGTGGCTCACTGGAAAACACTCCTGAGAACTGTGGAACTGAAGGAAGCTCGCCCGCGAGATGCCACATCCAATTTGTGATGAGAAATAAAGGTGTGAGGAGAGGACCAGGTAGCCGCAGCACAAATGTCACTAATGGCAAGCTTGGAATGAAAGGCTGTTGAAGTAGCCATAGCTCTTGTAGAATGAGCTTTCACAGTGGTTGTAAGCTCTCTATTAGAAAGAAAATAAATATGACTGATACAGTCTCTGATCCACTTGGCAATAGTGACCTTCGTGACGGCTTTGCCCAATTTATTGTCTGAAAAGGACACAAACAACTGATCTGTTTTCTGTGGTTGGTGCGTCCTACCTAAGTAGAAACGCAATTGTCTGTGAACATCCAATGAGTGGAAGATATATTCTGCTCTGTCTGAGTAGTTGGGGAAGAAAACTGGAAGTTCCAAAGACTGAAGACAAAAACTAGAACAAACTTTGGGAACAAATGATAGATTAGGCCCAAGGGATACTCTATCCTTGTGAAAAACCAGGTACGGCGGTTTGACACATAGGGCTTGAAGCTCCGAAACTCTTCTGGCTGATGTAATTGCCACCAAAAAGGCAGAAGTTGCTGCCGGTTCGAAGGGGGAAGAGGTCAAAGCACCTAATATGAAATTAAGATCTCACGATGGAGCAGGATGAGAAATTGGAGGACGTAGCAGCCCAGCACCTTTCATGAAGGCTTTACACAACAACTTATTGCTCATCAAAGGTGGGTCTATACTTTCATGAAAATTAGAAATAGCTGCTAATTGAACCTTAATGGTGGAGACCGAAGAACCTTGATTGAATAAGGAAGCTAAAAATTTCAAAACTTCAGCCACCGGGGCAGTAATGGGATCTAATCCCCGGAGTTGGGCCCAAATGGCGAATCTCTTCCATTTACTATTATACATCTTCTTAGTCGAATTCTTGTGGGCAGAGGACAAGACATGTATGACTTCTGAGTCCAAAATCTGGTTCCGGACTATAGTCGGAAGTGGAGGAGCCAAGCTGTTAACCTCAGTGAGTGAAGGGACTGGTGAAGCTGTCCCGACTGGTGGATCAAGAGATCTGGAACCTGGTCCAGGAACCATGGACCGTCCAGTGCGTATTTCCGAAGAAATGGCAGCCAGACTTGACGAGGCCAATATGGGGCAACTAAAATCATCTTACACTGCAAGTGAATCGCTTTCTGGATCACCCTGGGAAGAAGGGGAACCGGTGGAAAGGCGTACAAGTAGGCCGGTGGGCCAAGTTTGGACTAGGGTGTCCTTGAGAAACCCCCCCCGGAACCGGGGTGAGAGAGAAGAACTGTAGACATTTCGTGTTGAGGGGAGTTGCAAAGAGGTCGCAACAAGGAGTTCCCCATCTTCTGAAGATCTGAGATGCTACTCTGTCGTTCAGAGACCACTCATGCGGGGAGAGAATGGTTCTGCTCAGTCTGTCGGCTATCACATTGGATCTCCCCGGAATGTGTGTTGCTACCAAGAAATGGGTGGTTGCAACAGCCCAATTCCATACTTTCATGGCCTCTCTGCAAAGGGGGTAGGACCTGGTCCCTCCCTGCTTGTTCAGGTACCAGACTACTGACATGTCGGACTGAATGGCAATCATACCCTGGGGGAGGTAGCTGTGTAGTGCTTGAAGCGATAGAAGCACCGCCCTCATTGCCAGTATGTTGATGTGTAGGGAACTCTCGTCGGGGTGCCACTTGCCTTGGACTGATCTGCCCAGGTAATGTCCCCCCCACCCGTCTGGGAGGCGTCCGTAGTCAAAGTGGCCACTGGAGGAGGAGGAACGAAGGGTCGCCCCTGATCCAGGTTGGAGGAGAGAAGCCACCAACGGAGGTCCTGTTTGCACGTCTCCGTGATTATAATGTGGTGACTGAGAGGAAGATCCTGCTACGACCACTGTACCGACAGGAGCCACTGGAGAATCCTCATGTGCAATCTTGCTAAGGGGACCAGGAGAACGGTAGCCGACATGGAACCCAACAGTTGTAGGACCATCCTTGCTGGGGCTCGGCGTTTGAGGAGCAATGCTCGGACTTGAGATTGTAATGTTTCTATTCTCTCTGTAGGAAGATAGACCCGCATTTGCTTTGAGTCTATCTCTACCCCGATAAACCGTATGCGCTGAGATGGCAGCAACACAGACTTTGCCCAATTGAAGGTGATTCCTAGGGAGGTGCCTAGAGATATAGTGGCTGCTAGGTTCTGTAATAGTAGATGCCTGGAGGTGGCAGTAAGGAGCCAGTCGTCTAGATATGGAAACACCTGGAATCCTAGACCCCTCAGGTGAGCAGTCACCACCGCCAAACATTTGGTGAACACCCTGGGGGCTGTGGTGAGACCAAAGGGCAGTGCGCAGAACTGGAAATGACAGTCTCCCAGGCTGAAGCGCAAATGTCTCCTGGACGCCTGATCTACCAGAATATGATAATAGGCGTCCTTGAGATCTATGGAGCACATCCAAACACCTTTCTCCAGTAGCGGGAGAATGGATTGTAAGGTGACCATCCGGAACTTGGACTTCTTGACTGATCGATTTAGGTTGCTGAGATCCAAAATGGGCCTCAAGTCCCCGGTCTTTTTTGGCACCAAAAAGAATTTTGAGTAAGTCCCTAATCCAGTCTGGTCTACGGGGACCAGTTGGATGACTCCTTTTTGAAGCAGCTTTGAAATTTTCGATGGCTGCAATATCCCGTTGACTGGGTGGCGGGTCCGGGATTTTCCTGGATGGTGGGGGGGTGCGAAAAGGGGATGACGTAACCTCCGGCGATGATTCGGAGCACCCATCGGTCCCGAGTGATACTCTCCCAGGCCTTTAGGTGCCTCGAAAAACGACCCCCGACTGGCTCCGGAGCTGCGCAGTCGGGCAATCCTTCAAGGCTGCTGAAAGGTTGAAGAGCCACAAAAGGACTCGTGGTCTCCAGTGTTGCGGGGGCCTCTGCCGCCTCTGGGACGGCGTCTTCCTGAAAAATTTCCCTCTCCTCTGCCTCTAGAAGGGGGATCGTCCTGCTGTGAGGGGTAAGTCTTCTGAGATTTACAGAACCACATTTTCCCTCCTCTTTTAGCCTTGGGATAAGGCCAAAAGGGAGAGGAAAACCGTGCCCCTATGGCAGTCAAAGTCTTGCCCTCTTGTTCACAGCGGGTCAAGGTGTCCTTTACCTTGGGTCCAAACAAAGAGGACCCATCAAAGGGAGCGTCGGCAAAGGAAGACTTGAAGGCCTCCGCAAAATGACACAGGCGGAGCCAGGCTTGTCTCCGTAGAGCAGCACCCGTACCCGCCGCTCTACTCGCCCCCTCTGCTGCATACGAAATGAGCCTCATGGATGAGTTCGATATCGACAATAGAGTAGCCAACTGAGAGCTAACCGTCTGGGCCAACTACTCAGGTAGGTTACCAGAGAGGGTATCTAAGAGTTCCTTGATCAGATCCCTCTGAAGTCTAGTGAAGTGCGTCAGGTAATTCAGAGACCTTAAGGTAAAGGCTGCTGAAGTAAGGGTGCGCTTCCCGTACCGGTCCATGCTCCTAGACTCCTTATTAGGAGGATGGACGGACGTCAAAGCCTCTGCCACATCTTGCTGGGTAGCAGATGCCACCACCAGAGCATTTACAGCCACACCCTTGGTGAGAAATTCCTTTTCCGGGGGCGCTGACAAAAATTTGTTAGGGCGAGCAGGCACCGGTTCCACAGAGTCTGGATGTTCCCACGCCCTTCGAGAGATCAAATCTAGGAGCTCATCGAAGGGCGGAGACACCCAGGAGGCGGAGGGCAGAGCCCCGAAGGCCTTGAGGAACACCGACTCGTCAGAGGAAGGGGGTTTGGTCTGCCAGCCGCCTCGTTGTTTGAGGACTTCCAAGATGTCCGCAAAGGAGACATAATCCGAGGACGACTTGGGGGACCCTTCCGCATCATCAAGATCAGTGTCCGAGGTGAGAGACTCGTCAGGGGAGTCGACGTGCTTCCTCTTCCACTGTTTTTTTCTTGGGGGTTCCTCCGAAGACTCTTCAGAGGGACCTCCAGGAAGAGGGGGACCCCCAATGGGGGTGACCTCAGGCCCCAGGGCTCCGCTGTCTTGAGACAGGGGGACTACAAAGGAACCAGTCTCCGTGCCTAGGGAAGGTGCCGGGGAGACGGTGGAGGTAGCCAAAGAAGATTTGGCCAAAGCACTCCTCATGGCTCTAAAGGCCGGACCCCCAGAATCCTGGGAAGGTCCGACCCCCAAAGCCATAACAGCAGACGGCACTCCCGCAGCCGACGCACCGAGAGAGAGAGGCTCGGAACCGAAAACATCGGTCCCGAAGAGTCACCCCCGGGGCCGACCGAAGAGGTCCGTGTACCGAACTCCATCCCAAAGGCCGGGGTAGGAGTAAGGGTCGGAGCCGACCCGGAAACCTCCATCGGCTCCACCAGCACAGACTCCAACGGTGCAGAGGCTGTTGGAGGAGGAACCAAGGCTAAATGGTGGACCATCGGCTCCGAAGTCGACTGGGCTGGAGCCGAAACTAACTTTTGGAAGACAGGAGACTGAAACAGCCTTTGGAGCACCCTGTCAATGTCCGAATCCAACATCTTGGAAGACCGGGAGGAGATCGAACGGGTCCGAGTAGACTTCTCCACCGGCTCCGAATTGTCTCGATCAAAATCGGTGCCGAAGGAGACTCCATTGTAATTTCCCTCGGTGCCGAAGAGGTCTTGGCCAAGGGAAGAGTCTGAGCGGGCAACTCTCATCGGCTCCGAAATCAGCGGAGCCGATGAAGGTGACCCGCCTCTCGAAACTCCAGCCGTCGGCTCCGAAGCCAGAGGAGTCTAGGCTGGAGGCATCGAGGCAGACCATTCCGCCCTCGGCTCCGAAGTCCGTGGAGCTGATGGAGAAGCCTGCCGAGATTTCTTAGAGGTCAGTTCAGACGGGCTGGTCGGAGCAGACTATTTCTTTTTCTTAGAGGGAGAAGAGGGGGAAGATAAAGCCTCCTCAAAACTAGGTTTGATAATCCCTTTTAAAATCAATTTATTCTTCCTCTCTTGGAGGACCCGAGAGGAAAAAGCGTGACAAACGCTACAAGACTCCTGAAGGTGTTTGGGGCCTAAACAATACACGCATAAGGAGTGATCGTCGGTAATGGACATCTTGTAACTGCAACGGGTACATTTCTTAAACCCTGATGGTCTATGTTCTTTAGACATAATTGTGCACAGTCACTACACACTAATGTAGAAGGAAAGAATAAGTCAATGCCCAACTCTATTACTACACTAATAGAAAAAACTCATAACAGCAGATTCAAGAACCCTCTAACTAAAAACGGGTACCTGACCAACTAAAAGGACCAAAAAGGCACCACAACTGACACAAAAGACTCACTCACGCGCGAGGGGAAGGCCCCTCTAACTTAAACGGAAACCTTTCCCTGAAGACAAAATTACCACAAAAAATCACAAAAAAATCACTCAAATCACAACGATAGCTGTTAAAACAGCTTTTGGGTCAAATTTAAGAAATTTCCTGACAGAAAAATCTTAGAAAAGAAACAGCTCAGCCAAGTCAGAGACCACGTCTTAGCTTGTGAAGCGGCAAACGAGATCTGGGGAATTAGTGGTGGTACATCCTGGGATATAGAATAGCTCAGCCAATAAGAGACTTCGCTCTATAGTACAGCGTGCCGAGTCGGAGCCGAGGATCGGCTCCGAACCCATCAGTACAGAATGTAGGCGAGATAGGATCACATAACATCAAAGAGTTAGGTCACACTGAAAAAACAATCAGAAAAAAATAAATGAAAACTCCAGCCAAGCTAGAACTTTCAATGAGTGACCTCCCAAATCTCCTGTAACAGAGCCACATGGGATATATGCAAATGCCCCTTATGAACATCAGGTGATTCAGCTATATGGCGATTCTGACTGCCCATGACTTTTTCATTTGAAGTCGTTTTAATAGGCAATATCAGGCCAATAAAGCCAAACCCCACTAGCCATGGATATGAAAGGATTTCTATTGTTTTTATCCTGTCACAGTTGAATCCCAAGGAAAAAATAAGAGCAAGTCTCAGAAAAAAAGTCTGTCATGATTCAATATTTCCATTTCTAGTCTAGCACTGTTAGTCTAACAAGATATCATGCTGTGGGCAGAATTTCAGAATGCCAAAGGAAGCTCAGTCTTTGCAGTTTCAGCTAGAAAATAAATAATTTCACCAAAGCACACACACAACAGATGCCACTATAGTAAGTGATATTGACAATTCAGTGTATGCAAAACAAAAGCAGAACACAAAAAAACTAACAAATCACATTAAGAAGCGAGATAAGCTTGAGATAATTACAGACCAATTAGTCTGACATCCTTGTTTTTCAAAAAGTTTTGATAAATGTCTAAATCAGGCAATGAACTCTGAAAATAGCTTAAGATCTTGCACAGCTGTACTTTCCTACCATAACAGTAAATGGCCAATCGTACATGCAAGGTATAAGGTACAGACACATGGATAACTAATACTCGAAACTGAAGTGCCCCATATGAACCACAGCAACCCCAGACAAAGTGAACATGTATGTCCAGGAAGAGAAGAGAAGGAGGAGAAAAATATGCAAGAAAAGACCCTTCAGTCAGGAGAAGAGCAACAGAAAGCAATAGGGGGAGGAGGGAGGGACAGACTACTCCAACAGTGTGAAGTAGGGCATCTACTGTTATGGTAAGGTCTTATACAACTGTATTGTGTCTTTCCTTATCACTGTTGCAACTACTTTTCATTCTTAGGAGAGAGTACAAAAGCAACTGCAAACTATGGGAGGAGGAAGGCACAGAAGAGCCCTCCACAAACCCATGAAGGATGGCCTTGGCAAAACCAGTTCTGGAAATTACATCCAACTTGTAACATTTGGTAAAAATGTGAACAGAAGACCAAGTAACAGCTTCCAAGATGCATATAGTACCCAGACCCTTGAAAAAAAAGCACCAGAACAGGTCGCGGACCTGGTAAAACTAGCAAAAACAGAAGAGGAAAGCTGCTTGCCATGAAAGGAATAGCAAAAAGGAATGGCCTTAGAAATCCCTGGCCTTGACTTACCTGGAATTGACTGAGCTTGGTTTTCCTGACCGTCTTTTTGGAAGCTGGCCTGGTCCATTTTTCTGGCTCAACCCTCTCCGTTCGTTCTCACTGCGCTCGGAACAAAGGTTGCAAGGAACCCCCTCCAGAGGGAGAGGGCGCCGGTAAGACCTCCATCTGGATCTGAGTGAGGATGAATCTCCAGATCAGCTTGTCCATCTCCGCTTCGCTTAAACTTCGGGTGGAGCAGGAGGACACCACTGAAACTGGACAGGAGAGCCAGTGGGGGAAAAGTTATTATTGGGGACCGGCTACAAGTCTCCTCGGGCGTGGGGGCAAACCTGGGGGAGTGTAGGCGAGGCGATATAGGCCTAGCCGTTGGCCTGACTTTCAGTGGCACAGCCACCTCAGATGAGCAGTCAGGGAACTGCTTGTGGGAATGGTCCTCCTTGGCCTCGTCCCCTTCCCCGGATCTCTTAGCAGGAGTTTGAGTCCCAGAGGCCGGGGAAGAGAAGTAGAAGCAGCAGCCGCTGCTGTTCCTGCTGTAGAGGAAGAGATGGTAGTCCCTGAAGAGGGGAATAATCCCTTCAATATCAGTTTGTCCCACCTGTCCTTAAGTGCCTTGGGGTTGAAACCAGAGCAAATAGGACAGGGGGACTTCAGGATCTCCACCTAGGCAAACCACGCACAGTGTGTGGCCATCCGCCAGGGATAGCTTATGACCACACTCTGTGCATTTCCTAAATCTGCTTTAGGGTTTTCTGCCATACCCACACAGGCCCAAAAGGCGCACACATGCTCTCAGACAGAAGGAGGAAAGTTTTTTTTTTTTTTTTAATATCCGATGCAGACGTGAGGGAAAGTAAAGGATGTAAGAAGGAAATAGAAGTCAGAGAGAAAAAAAAACAGATTAGTTCACTTACATAACCCACTAGCTGGAGCTTAGAAACCACGCTTGTAACCACTATGGTGACAAATGAGATCTGAAGGGAGAAGGGAGACAGGGGAGCATTATGGGTAAGAGGAGGAGTCTGGAGTGTGAATCCATAGCTGGAAAATGCAGCCGTGTCAGACCCGATATGGATGCAAAACCCACAGGTTGAAGATCAGATCTACTTTAAACTATTTCAGATCTACTTTCTTTCTCTTGGAGAAGGTTTATGTATGCACCTGCAACCTATGCTTCTAAATGTTTTCCCTACAGAAGTGGTGGCTCCCGTCACCACACTGTACCAGATTAGTAGCACAAAATTTCTAGTTATTAGGAAGATACCGATATACACTGACCTGGAATTGATTGAGCTTGGTTTTCCTGATTGTCTTCTTGGAAGCTGGCCTGGTCCACTTTTCTGGCTCATCCCTCTCCATTCGTTCTCACTCTGCTCCCCTACCCCACCCCATTCCCTCCCATCCCTGACATTTCCTTTATAGCTAAACCTGCTTTGCCCCACCTTCCCACTAGCCAACAGACATCCCCACTCCTCCACTTGTACCCCGCATCACCATTAACTCCAACTCCCACTCCCATCCAGTGCCTTACCTGCTATTAACTTTGTTACTCACGTAATAAAACTCAATCCTGATTTCTTCTACTAACCTTAAATAAATTTGTTACCCATTAATTCTTTTGTGACCAAGAAACTAAATAATGGCTATACCTTTCAAAACCCTCTCTCCCTCCTTTTTCAAATTCTTTTCTCAGCTCTAACCACTTACCATAGTCCTTACCTGCTTACCACCCCATATCTCCCACTCTCTCTTATCCCACTACCCATCATACAAATAACTATTCCACCCCTATTGCCCCCTATCTAACCATTCCACTATATAATTTCACAAGTTCAAAGTATTGCACATACTGAATACCCAACCTCTCATCAAAACAAAATATCAGTTCCTTTGCAAATGTTTCTTCCTACAAACACTTCAAAAGGACAATAGTACTCGGTGATATTCACCCTAACCCAAGCCCTTGCCAACAGCACTCTAACCATACTTATGCAGCAACCCCCTTGCAACTGCCTCACAAATAACTCATTACAATCACAAGCCTCTTTTTTGTCAATGACTATACAAAGGGTCTATATCACATCTTCGAATTTGTACAAGTTCGAATGATGCAATATCAAACCAAAAAGTCCGAAACACAAAAATAGAGAAGCCACGGCACATCAATTTTTTCCCAGGGAAATAAATCAGTGGGCCATTTTCGGGGCTTTGCTATTTCCTCCACTGTGTTGCAATCTCAGAGTTCATACATTTAAGTGGGCCCCCCCACTTTAGTTTTAGTTTAAGGTTTATGGTGTGTTTAATCGCCGTTGTGTTCGTTATTGTGCGGTTTTGGACTTTTGGATTTGATATTACATCGTTTGAACTTATACAAGTTAGACGATGTGATAACAGACCTATATACAAAGCATAGTCAATAAAAACACTCCTTCATGCCTGGATTTCTCAATATAACCTAAATATACTTGCCCTATCTGAACCATGGCTAAAACTTCATATTGCAAACTGCAAAATTCTCCCCCCTGGTTATAATATTCTTCAACCGAACAGAAGTATAAAAATACGAAGGTATAGCTATACTCAACTCTGACCAGTTCTGTCTCCCCCCTCCGAATAGCTATCCCCGATTTCTGCCCTGCTGAAATGCTTACAGCAACCTGTAACCTACATCAACACAAACAACTTGCCATTGCAGCAATCTATATGCCCCCAGGTAAAAACATTCCCATACTCTAGCAGTTTCTTTCTTGGATTTCTATATCCATTCCCTATGAAACCATCATCTTTGGAGATATGAATATTGAATGGAACCTTGTTAATACTGCTACCCTTACCAACTCTATAAACCTTTATGGCTTTACCCAGCTGATCATCTCACCCACACACCGGCAAAAATATTCCCAGAATGGCTCAGTCATCCAATGGATTACTATCTAGCCCCAGTGCCATCAAAACCTTTCCACCTTAACTCCCTTAGTGACCACCTCCCTACCTCAGTAGTAAGACACTCTCCCATTCTTAACAAGAGCCACCAATACAAAGAGTCTTGTAACCTTAAAACGTACAACCCCATCACCCTAAACAAATTACTGTCCACTGTAAACTGGTCATTCCTGCACATATTATTCCTTGATGAGACTGTCCAGAGCTTCAACAATATACATACATACAAATATTTCAAGCATGGGCATTAATGCCCTTCTAGCTTGCCAATATACCAAAAAAAGAAGTTATGTACCTACCATAACGTTCCATGTTAGTTGTCTTCATCTCGCCTTCTTTCTTGCTGGTTGGGATCGGAGCAGATCCTCTGCTCCGACTCAGCCATTTTCTATAGCTCGAGAGCTGTTTACTGGCTCGAGGCTACCCCTTATCCCATGATGCCTAGCGCTAGCTATCTAGATCTCGTTTGAAATAGCTAACCCTAGCCATAGCTAGAGAATGAACCTCTCCAAACAAAATGTTGAGCACACCTGTCATACTCTAAGTCAGTAGAGGAAACAACCAGAGAACACTCAGCCAGTGAAACTTGAACTCCTCGCAGTCCAAGAGGATAGGGGGATGGAGGGTGGGACGCAAGAAAGAAGGCGAGATGAAGACAACTAACATGGAACATTATGGTAGGTACATAACTTCTTTATGTTAAGTTGTCTATCTCGCCTTCGTTCTTGCAGGTTGGGACAGCGTCCCTAGCACCTACAATCCTGGGCGTCTCATTGGAACAGACTTTTCAGAAAGTACAGTTGTGTACCTACCATAAATGTAAATGTTCGAGTGTATTCACTGGTTGCAGTCATTACTCTTGGGTTATCCTGCTAGCAGCCTACCCGCAGTCGGCCTGAATTCCAAAGTCCTGGTCTGGCGTCGGTTGCTGTCACCTCTTCCCTGACGGCAGTGCACCAGGGATATAAAAGATGCAGCAGACACCATTTTCTTCAGTTTTTCTTGCCCCAGATGTCAGGTGTCCCCAAAAGGGTAGGCTAAATATATTATGCCAATAAACATACATGCAGTAAAGAAACTTAGAAGTTATGTACCTACCATAACGTTCCATGTTAGTTGTCTTCTCTCGCCTTCTTTCTTGCTGGATGGGTTCGGAGCCGATCCTCGGCTCCGACTCGGCACTTGCTTTAGCTCGAGAACTCCTTTTACCAGCTCGAGGCAACCCTATATCCCATGATGCAAGGCGGAACTACCTCAGATCTCGTTTGGCAGCTAACTTACCCTGCTAAAGACTATCCTAACAGAATTAGGAACAACGGTTCCTAAAAGAAATCCTCATAACAACGTACCGGAGGAAACAATCTAATAGGAACTCTCCAAGATCTGTCCAGGCCAGGGGGAAGGAGGGAGGGACGCAAGAAAGAAGGAGAGAGAAGACAACTAACATGGAACATTATGGTAGGTACATAACTTCTAAATGTTAAGTTGTCAATCTCGCCTTCATTCTTGCTGGATGGGACCGCGTCCCTAGCACCTGTATCCAGGGTGGCTCAATGGAACAGACTCTTGAGAACTGTGGAACCAAAACTGGCCCTATCTCTGGAGGCCAAATCCAACTTGTAATGAGAGACAAAGGTATGAGGCGTGGCCCAAGTAGCCGCTGCACAAATGATATCAATGGGTAGTCTATCCTGAAAGGCTGCAGAAGTGGATATACTCCTGGTCGAGTGTGCTTTTGGCTTAGAAGATAGTTGTTTGCCTCTGAGAGAGTACACATAGGAAATGGTGGAAGTCAACCATCTGGATAAGGTCACTTTAGAAACTGGAAGACCTATCCTGTTTTCTGCATAGGAAACAAACAATTGGTCCGATTTTCTAATTTGTTTAGTTCTATGCAAGTAGTACCTGAGCTGACGATGGACATCCAAAAATGCAGTTTCTGTTCAGCTCTGTCGGAATAGTTAGGGAAAAAGACTGGTAGATCTATAGATTGGTTAATATTGGTTTGAGATACAACCTTGGGGAGAAAGGAAGGGTTAGTTCTTAACGATACCCTGTCCTTATGAAAAACCAAATAAGGTGAACGAATGCAGAGAGCTTGAATCTCGGAAACCCTTCTTGCAGAAGTGACAGCCAGTAAAAATATAGTTTTCCACGTCAATAACTTCAAAGAACATGAAGCAGACGGTTCGAAGGGAGGTAGTATCAAGGATGCCAACATTAAGTTTAGATCCCATTGCGGAGGAGGATGCTTTATAGGTGGTTTTAGGAGAAAAACTCCTCTCAAAAAGGCCTTGCATAATCTATGAGACATAATGTTATTGTCATGCAAGCCAACATGATACTTGGAAATAGCAGCCAGTTGTACTTTGACTGTAGATGACGAGGATCCTGAATGAAAAACCTCCACCAGGAAATCTAAATCAGAATGTATGGGAGCAGTAAAAGATCAATATTTCTGGAGTTTGCCCAAATCGAAAAACGTCGCCACTTGCTAGCATAAATAGTCCTAGTGGACGACTTCAAAGAAGACACTAAAATGTCTCTGACTGAGTCAGAAATCATTGGTAGCCTGGCTAGGGAAGGAAGTGGAGCAACCAAGCAGTGAGGTTGAGAGAATGAATGGCCCGGTGCTGCTGACCCGACTGGTGGATCAAAAGATCCGGAACTGGGTCCAGATGCCAGGGCTGCACCAGAAGGTGACGATGCAGAGACGGAAACCAAATTTGTCGAGGCCAATATGGAGCAATGAGGATCAATTTGGTTCTCAAAACGGTGGCTTTCTGAATGACTTGTGGAATCAATGGAAAGGGAGGAAAAGCATAAAGAAGTCCCCGAGGCCAATCCTGGGTTAGAGAGTCTCTCAGGGGTTGACCTGGAAGGGGAAATATAGAGTGAAATAGTCTGGGCACTTGTTGTTTTGAGGGGTAGCGAAAAGATCGCAACAAGGAGTGCCCCACTTCAGAAAAATCTGATCCACTACAGATTGATTGAGAGACCACTCGTGAGGCATCAGAATAGATCTGCTCAGCCTGTCCGCCAATAGGTTGGACCTGCCGGGGATGTGCGTTGCTATCAGAAACCGCTGAGAAGAGATCGCCCATTGCCAAAGTCTGAGAGCTTCTCGACATAACGGATAGGATCTGGTTCCGCCCTGTTTGTTGATGTACCAGACCACGGACATGTTGTCCGTTTGTACTGCAATAGTCCCCATGGGAAGAAAGTCGTCGAGGGCTTGCAACGTTAAAAGCACTGCTCTCATCTCCAGGACATTTATGTGCAGATGGTATTCTATGGGTTGCCACGTCCCGTGGACCATCCTGCCCTGATAATGCCCCCCCCACCCGATCAGAGAGGCATCCGTAGTGACTGTGGCAACAGGAGGAGGGGGAATAAAGGGTCGGCCCTGATGAAGAAGAGGGGAAGATATCCACCAGCCCAGATGAGCCCTGCACGACTGTGTGACTAAGATTTCGTGTCTCATCGGAAGATTGTGGTACGACCACTGCGTGAACAACATCCACTGCAGGAGACGCATGTGGAAGCGAGCCAGTGGTAGAAGAACAATGGCCGCAGCCATAAGACCTAGAACCTTCAGGACAAATCTGGCTTTGATCTTGTTGCTTTGTAACAGAAGCCGAACAAATTTTTGGATGTCCAGAATTCTTTGATCTGTTAGTCTGGCTAACATTTTGACGGTGTTAAATTCTGCGCCTATAAAGGTGATAGATTGGCAAGGCAGCAGAGAAGATTTTTCGAAATTTACTGAAATTCCCAATTTCCTGCAAAGCTGTAGGGTGTAGTCTCTGGACTGAAGAAGCTGACACTTGGTGGTGGCGGAGAGGAGCCAGTCGTCCAAATAAGGAAACACCTGGAATCCTAGACGTCTCAGGTGAGCTGTGACCACTGCCATGCATTTGGTAAAAACTCTGGGGGCTGAAGTGAGGCCAAAGGGCAGTGCTCTGAATTGGTAATGACTGGTCCCTAGCGGCGGAGAAACCTTCTGGAGCGTCTGTGAATCTTTATGTGATAGTACGCATCCTGAAGGTCTATAGAGCACATCCAGTTGTCCTTGCCCAGAAAGGGCAGAATGGACTGAAGCGTGACCATCCGAATCTTGCCTTCTTGACAAATCTGTTCAGATTGCTCAGGTCTAATATTGGTCTCCAATCTCCGTCCTTTTGGGGACCAAAAGAATCTTGAGTACGCGCGGATCCTACTTGGTCTGTCGGCACTGTCTGGACGGCTCTTTTTTCTAGGAGTTTTGAAACCTCCTGTTCTGCCAAATCCCTTTGACCGGGTGAGATGTCTGGAAGGGATTGTAGAGGTACGGGAAACCTTTCGAAGGGGATCTTGTAACCCTCGGATATAATCGACTGTACCCACTTCTCTTGGGATAGGGATTGCCAGGCTATTGGGTACAGTGAAATCCTTCCCCCGACTGCCTCCAAGGATGGACAGTCGGGCAACACCTCAGGGATGCTGAAAAGGCTTCTCAGGAAGAGACTCCCTGTTGCCCTGGTTCTGAGGACCCCCCCTGCCTCTAGGGCTGCGTCTATTATTGTTACCCCCTCTGCCTCTGGGGGTAAACTGACCACGTGTGTCCGGTGTAGCTCCTTGGGCTTTACGGAACCACATCTTCCCCCCCCTTCTGACCCTTGGGATATGGTCTAGAAGGAGTGGAAAATTGGACTCCAACGGCAGAAAGAGTTTTACCGTCCTGCTCACACCTGGTCAAGGTATCCTTCACCTGAGGTCCGAACAAAGCTGAACCATCAAAGGGGGTATTAGTGAAGGACGCCTTAAAGGGGTCCGCAAAATTACACAGCCGCATCCAGGCTTGGCGTCTAAGAGCAACTCTTGTGCCTGCGGCCCTGCTCGCTCCATCGGCCGCATAAGATATGAGCCGCATGGAGGAGTTAGATATGGAATTCAGGATAGCAAGCTGTGAGGCAATCTTTTCCTGAGCCCCAGCAGCAGAAGGATCCTGGACTACTTCACCCAGTTCTTTGAGAATATCTTGTTGAAGCCTGGTGAAGTGACAAAGATAATTCAGCGAACGCATAGCAAAGGTCGCTGAAGAAAACATCCGCTTTCCATACCTGTCCATGGTCCTAGAATCCTTGTTAGGAGGATGGACAGGTACTGAAGGATCCACCAGTTCCTTCTTAGTGGCCGCCGCCACCACCATAGCATCCACAGAGACACCTTTGGAAAGGAACCGTTTATCCGAAGGGGCCGTAATGAATTTGGATGGTCTTCTGGGGACAGGTTCCACAGAATCTGGAGCCACCCACGCCTTCCGAGCCACTACCTGCATAAGTGGGTCGAAAGGCGGAGACACCCAGGAGGTGGAGGGTCGGGATCCAAAAGCCTCCAGGTATACAGACTCATCCTCGGAGGGGTCAATGGAGGTCCAATTCCCCCTCTGTTTGAGGAGCTCAAGGATGTCTGAAAAGGAGACATCCTCAGAGGGGGACCGTGGGGAACCCTCAGACTCATCTAAGTCAGTATCAGATGTAGTAGACTCAGGGGAGTCTGTGTGTTTCCTCTTACACGTCCTCTTCCGAGGGGGTTCCCCTGCAGGATCAGGAGAAACCTTGGAAGAGGAGGAAATTCCCAGTGGGGAAACCTGGGGCGATGGATCCCTGGGCCTGTGAGCAAGAGGTTGGCAAGAGGCATCTGCAGGCACTGAAGAGGGAGGAGCTAGAGGGATGGACAGTTGACCAGGCTCAGAGGCCAGGACACTCCTCATCACCTCAAAGGCTCCTCTCCCCAGGAGGCCGGAACACACCCGCTCCGAAGAAACAGGAATGGCTGGCTCCAAAGAGAGAGAAGGCTCAGAGGCCGATGTCGACGCCGAGCTTACCAAAGCCGAAGCCCCAAGAGGGAGAGCGGGGTCGGACAAGGGTCCGATGCCACTAGCCCCCTCGGAGCCGACAGTGGAAACCCGACGACCGGATCCCTCCAAGGAAGGTCTCAAGGAGGAGATCGGAGCCGAGGACGACGGAGCCGAAGGATGTATCGGCTCCGGCATCGAAACAGTCGCTGTCCCGAGAAGCTCCGGCTCCGAACTCCGGTGTGGAGTCGGAGGAGGAAGTTCAAGGATTGGGGCTATAGCCGAAGTCTGTTGAGACGGGCTATGGAGCATTTGGGCCAGTGCCTGAGACTTCAACAGCCTGCTTACCACCCTCTCTAAATCGTGGTCAGACAGCCTGGAAGATTTCGAAGATCAGCTCCGATGGCTCCGCTCCGACAAAAGAGGAGACCCGGGCCGAGTGGATACTCAGTATAGAAGGGGACCGAGATCTCTACGGTCGAAGCCATCGGAGCCGAAGTCCCTTGAACTCCAGATGGAGCCGAGGATATCTCGGCTCCGATGCTGGATAAAGTGTCGGCTCCAGCCGGAGCCGACAAGGCCACAGTAGTCAGGGTATCGGAGCCGGTCGGCCGAACCCACTACTTGAACAGAAGATGTATCGGCTCCAGCCGGAGCGATGTCGGCTCCGACGGAGCGAGCCACCGGAGGAGGCTTGGACACTGTAGCCTGAGCCTTGGTGGCTTAGGAGGTTTCCTGACCCTGATTTAGAGGAGAACCTTCTGGCTTAAGTAAGCCTCGGAGGATGAGCTTATTCCTCCTTTCCTGCAGGACTCTCTGGCTAAAAGCATGACACAAAGCACAGGAGTCCTGCAGGTGCAAAGGCCCCAGGCAATAAACACAAGAAGTGTGACCGTCTGTCAGAGACATTTTCTGACAGCACTTGTCACACTTCTTGAAGCCTGAGACCTTGCCTTCCTTTGACATCCTAGGAGGATGGAAACACAAACAATCCCAACAAACACACAAATTAATCCCTTACACAAACACACAGGAAGGGAATAACCAATGGGGAATTAGGCCTGACTAAAAACTTTAGATTAAAGATTATAAAAAGTTTGAAAACAAGGGAATAGGGTGGGCTGTAACTAACTACAGACTAAACTAACACTAAAAGGGAAAAATAAACCCCTAACTAATCTTTTTCTTATTTCACAAAGAAAAAACTTACCTCAGCTGGCAAAGGAGACCTCTTTCGCCAAGCGGCAAACGAGATCTGAGGTAGTTCCGCCTTGCATCATGGGATATAGGGTTGCCTCGAGCTGGTAAAAGGAGTTCTCGAGCTAAAGCAAGTGCCGAGTCGGAGCCGAGGATCGGCTCCGAACCCATCCAGCAAGAATGAAGGCGAGATTGACAACTTAACATATTTCCTTCATCTACAAGCAAATACACCACATAGGTTGTATAAAATAGAGAAGTACAGATAAACCCCAGCAAAAGAAAGAGGGATGGTGGGAGGGTATCCTGGACTGCAACAGTGAATACACTCTAACATCTACATTTATGGTAGGTACACAACTGTACTATGTTCATTGTGTTTCACTGTTGCAGTCATTACTCTTGGGTTGAATCCCAAAGCTGAGGATGGGAGGCTGGGCTAAATAGGATTAGGAGAGGCTATGAGGCCCAGCAGAACTGCAGTGGCAAAGCCTGCTCTGGATTTAGAGTAAAGAGGTAAGTGGTAGTGCTTTGTAAAAATGTGCACTGAACTCCAAGTTGCAGCCTCTTAAGATGTCTTTGGTTGGTACTCCTCTGAGCAAGGCTGCTGAAGTGGCTGCTGCTCTGGTAGAATGAGGCCTAATGCCCTTTAGGCACTGATTTTCCATGCTGAGAATAGCAGAAATGGATGCAATGGCCTATCCATTTAGAAATAGTCTGTTTTGAGATAGCCTTTCCTTGTGATCCTGCAGCATATGACACAAAGTTGCTCAGTCTTTCTGAAAGCTTTAGTTCTGTCCAAGTAGAAGCATAGCTGCCTGTGTATGTCCAAAGAATGCAGAATTTTCTCACCCTTGTTCTGTGGATTTGGATAAAAGGTAGGCAGGTGAATGGTTTGGTTGAGAGCCACACTGGACACCACCTTAGGCATGAATGTTGGGTTTGTCCTCAGAGAAACCCTGTCAGGATGAAAAATGATAAAAGGTTCCACAGCCATGAGTGCTTGTAACTCAGAGACTCGTCTTGCAGAGTTTATTGCTAGGAGCAGAGCTGTTTTCCAGGATAAGAATTTTATATCCGCTGTTGAGGCCGACTCAAAAGGAGGCAGTGTGAGTTTTTCCAAGACATAATTGAGGTCCCATGCCGGAATTGGTGCTCTCCTTGGAGGCCTGATGTTTTTGGCCCCTCTGAGGTACTGCCTTACTAAAGGATGAGAAAAGAAAGATAGGTGGTTCTGTATTGTAATGGGCTAAAATGGCAGAGGTATGAATCTTAACTGATGAAAAAGAAAGCCCTTTGTCCAGCATCTCAGTTAGGTATTGTAAAATCTGAGGGATAGTTGGTACATACGCGTCAATGCCTGGTTCCAAGCACAGAATCTCTTCCATTTTTCTGCATAAGATTTTCTGGTACTGGGCCTCCTGGCCTCCAAGATAACACCCACAACAGCTTTTGAAAGAGGAGTGTTCTGAATGGCTACATTATCCGCCATGCTGCCAGATTTAAAGTCCTGAGCTGGCTGTGCAGGATCCGATTGTTTTGTTGGGTCAGCAAGTGAGAAGTTTGAGGCAATATCCATGCTGGACCTTGAGACAAGCTCTTAGGATTGGGTACCAGTGCTGGCATGGCCAGTATGGTGCAATCAGTATCATTTTTGGCTTCTCTTGTCTGACCTTTAGGAGTACCCTGGGAAGGAGAGGCAGTGGAGGAAAGGCATATACTGTTAGATTTTTCCAGGTGAAGGATAGGGCGTCCACTCTCCATGCTTGTTTGTGATAAATCCTTGTGCAAAAATCTCTAACTGGCAGTTGTGAGCGGAGGCAAATAGATCTAGGTCTGGGCATACCCATTTCCTTGTTATCATGCTGAAGACTTGTGGATCCAGTTTCCACTCGTGGGGATCCATGAGGTTTCTGCTTAGTTCGTCTGCCAGAGTATTTGTTTTTCCTGGCAGGAATTGCGCTTGCAGGTGAACTTGATAAGTCAATGCTGTGTTCCATAAGCTCATTGCTTGTCTGCAGAGGGGGTAGGAATGTGTACCTCCCTGCTTGTTTATGTACCACATGACCATAGTATTGTCTGTCTATCAGTAGCTGTCCTGGATGAAGTAGATACTTGAAAGCTGTCAGGGCATTCTGAACAGCTAGCATCTCTTTTTGATTGATGTGAAGATGCATCTGGCTTGCAGGCCATGTGCCCTGAATACATTTTCCTGCCATATGGGCCCCCCAGGCATAATCTGATGCATCCGCTGTCCGTGTCTGTCTGGCTGTGGGTAAAGTGAATGGCAGACCCTTGTTGTGGTGACAGGCCTCTTCTCACCATCGAAACTCCTGTTGCAGGCAGGGAATGAGGGTAATTACTGTCACCAGGCTGTGGCAATGCAGAGTTCAAACACTTTTTAGATACCATTGTAGTTTCCTCATATGCAGTCTGGCATATGGAATTAGTAGAATGCAGGATGCCATGAAACCCAAGGCCTGCAGGATTTTCCTTGCAGATAACTGGGTCTTTGCTGCCAATTTTTTGAAGTAAGAAGTCAGTTGTTTTTGTTTGTCTGGCGTGAGATAAGCCATCTGGGCAGTTGTATTTAAGCTTGCACCCAGGAATATTATCTCTTGAGAGGGTATTAGTTTTGATTTATTTTCGTTTACTGTGTACCCTAGGCAAATTAGTAATCTTTTTACAAACGCCAGATGTTTTAGGAGAACGTCTTTGTTCTCTGCTTGAATAAGGCAGTCGTCCAAGAAGGGATATATTTGAATTCCTCTTTGTCTGCAAAATGCAATTACTGGTGCCAGGCATTTTGTGAAGACCCTGGGCACAGTAGATAAGCCAAAGGGCAGTGCAGAGAATTGGTAGTGCATTGAGCCAGCTATGAATCTGAGGTATCTTCTGCAAGATTGTCTGACTGGGACATGCAAGTATGCCTCTTTTAGGTCCAAAGTTATGAGCCAAGCCTTCTTGCCCAGCATGGGCAGTAGCTGCTGTAGAGTCAACATCTTGAATTTTGGAACCTCCAGAAACGTGTTTAGTATAGAGAGGTCCAGTACTGGTCTCCAGGGTTTGTCCCTTCTGGGCACTAAGAAAAGTCTGGAGTAAAATCCTTGCCCCTGCTCTTGTTGTGGTACTTGTTGAATGGCCCTCATGTCCATGAGGGCTGTAATTTGCTTTTGTGACTCTGCCCATTGATTGTTTGGCAGGTCTGGCATACCTTTTGTCCCTGGTAGGGTGTGAAAATGGAACCTGTAGCCTTGGGACACTATGTTCAAGACTCATTTGTCTTTGGTAATCTTTTGCCAATTTGATGAAAAAAGTGCTAGTTTTCCCCCTAAGGGGGGCTGCCAAAAGAAAAGTGCTTGGATCTGGCAGAGGAAAGTCATTGGGACTGTTTCCTGTAAGGTTGTGATTTGTCTTCTCCGCTTTTGGAGGTAGGAGCACCCCATTGTTTAGGCCTGTATGAGCCTAGGGGCTGAGATCTGCCTCTGGGACGTCTGTATCTGCCTCTTTGTGGTCTGTCCGACACTGGAAAGGACCAATTTTTAGAAGGCCAGTTCCTGCTAAATCTGGGTGGCTGTACCTGTAAGAAATCCTTAACTGTCTGCATGGATTTTGCTTTATCCTCCATTTTCTTCAACACCTCTTCTGCTTTAGCACCAAACAAAGTATCATGCTGTAATGGGGCATCTAATAATTTTGCTTTAACATGATCAGGCAGATTCTGTTCCTTTAACCAAGCATGCCTTCTAATAACAGAACCTGTAACAGCAGCCCTGCAAGAGGCCTCCAGTGAATCATAACCACATTGCAAAGTATGCTTTCCCACTTGTTCAGCTGCATGCAATAAATCCTATATTTCAAATCCTGCATTTCCTTGTTCTCTGAACATTCAGTATTTGTCAACATTTTCTGTTTAAGCAATGACATTAAGTATTGCTGATATTTACGCATATGAAACTGACAATTTAAAGCCCTTACAGCCAAGGTAGCAGAAGTGTAAACTTTTTTCCCCCATCTGTCCAGTGCCCTAGAATCCCTATCAGAGGGGACAGGGTTTTTTGCAGTGGAAGCTTTGACCCCTTTGGGACCCTGAGATATAGTTTCTGGGTCAGCAGTGGGGTTTTTATATAGGAATTTATGAGAATCCGGGACCCTGTAGTATCTGTCTGGCTTAGCAGGTGCAGAGGGTAAAGAGTCAAGGGACAGGCCGGAAAATAGATGAAAATACATCATCTACAATGTCTAGAACAGGTGGAATAGCAAGGGGTTTGTGCTGAGGAAGTAGCAGAAAGTCTCCGAGCCTTTTCTTAGATTCAGAGTAATCTTGGCTCTCCCAGTGGAAATGCTCCCTCATGGTATGCAGGGTTTCCCAAAAGAATAATCTTCAGGAGGAGAGGCTGAAGGAATGGATTCTTCAGCATCAGAGTCTTCATAGGGAGGCATAGAATAATCCTGTTCAGAAGAGGAATCAGAGGAAATGTAAACCTGATCAGAAGAATCATATTCTGTCTCTTGCCTAGGCCTCTTATCAGGAGGGGGATGGGAACCCCCGATCAAAGTAATTAGGTCTTCGGCCATTTTAAGCATCTGTTTTTTAGGCATGGAAGTCCGAGTAGGAGAATGCTGTACTTGTTTCTTTGTCTTTAGAGCTGCTTTAGTCTTTGAGCTGCTTTAGTCTTTGAAGCTGAAGATGGTTTAACATATAACTGTGTAGGTCTGAAGACACCCTCAGAAGCCGATGCCTGCTCAGCGGCTCTGGACCCATCTGAGGGAATGATTTCCGAGTGTCCAATACCTTGAGTATCCAGATGCCCAGTCGGCTCCACGTGGGAGTCGGAAGCGGCCTGTGGCTCTGAGGTAGCGGGCACCAGGGGCTGCGAAAGTGCGTCACTGAGAATCGGCTACTGGCCTAACGGAGGCCTCGCAGTCAGTTTTGGACCTCGGATGCCTATCCTTTTCCTTGTCCTTGCGTTTTTTTGTAAACTCCAGTCGTCGGCTGTTCCGACGGCATTATATAATTAAATCTTTGGCCAAAGTAATGAAATGCAAAATCGAACCAACGCTTAATAGTGCATTGGTTAAATCTAGCACAAAACCGACAGCTAGCAACATTGTGATCAGGGCCTAGGCAAGGAATCCAGTAAGAGTGAAAATCCTTATGAGGTATTTGCTTCCCACAAGAAATACAATTGCTAACTTTTTCTGACATCGGTCTGGAGCAAGAAAAAAAGTTTCCCCAACGGGGTACTTAGCTTTAATGACGACTTCGGTTCTGAAATTCGGATTTGAAAATCTCAGGAGTCGGCCGACCGGTACTTGCGAACTGCTTTTGCTTCGGGCACCGCGCGGCAAGAAAGACTGGAGAAAATGGCATCGGCTGCATCTTTTATACACCTGGCGCACTGACGTCAGGGAAGAGGCGGCAGCAACCGATGCCGGACCAGGACTTTGGAATTCAGGCTGACTGCGGGTAGCCTGCCAGCAGGATAACCCAAGAGTAATGACTGGAACAGTGAAACACGATGAACATCAGTGGAACCAAAGTTAGCTCTGCTCCTGGAGACCATATCTAGCTTGTAATGAGAAATAAAGGTATGAGGGTTTGCCCATGTAGCAGCTGCACAGATAGAGTCCATGGGCAACCTAGACTGGAAGGCTACAGATGTGGCCAAAGCCCTAGTAGAATGACCTTTTGGTTTGATAGATAACTCTGTTTCTCAGTTGATAGTTGAAAGTAATAATGTGAGACAACCATCTGGATAAGGTCACTGGAAACTGGGAGACCTTGTTTGCCCAGAGCATAGGAAAGGAATAGTTGGTCCGACTTCCTTATATCTTTTGTCCTATGCAGGTAAAAGCGCAATTGTCTATGAACATCCAATTGATGTAATTTGTATTCTGCCTTGTTGGTGTGGTTAGGAAAAAACACAGGTAGGTCTATAGATTGGTTTAAATTATTTTCTGAACAGACTTTAGGAAGGAAAGAGGGATTAGTCCTCAGAGCAACCCTGTCCTTATGAAAAACGAAGTATGGAGGATGGACACAGTGCCTGAAGTTCAGAAACACGTCTGACTTAACTACCAGAAAGAGAGTTTTCCAAGATAGGAACTTAATGGAGCAGGACACTGCAGGTTCAAAAGGGGGCATAACTAAGGAGGTTAGTACCAAGTTTACGTCCCAAGGAGAAGGGGGATCTCTCACTGGGGATCTAAGGAGAGTAGTCCCTCTTAGAAAAGCTTTACATAGCTTATGCGACATAATGTTTGCATTAGACAACCCAACATGAAAGTTTGAGATGGCCGCTAATTGAACCCTGATTGCAGCAGAAGCGGACCCAGAATGAAAAAGTTCTGCTAAGAACTCCAAGATTTTGTGGACTGGGGCTGAAAAGGGATCTACGTTCCTAGCCTCTACCCAACAAGAAAAACGTTTCCAAGTCCTTCTAGTGGCGGACTTGTGAGAGGAGACAATTTTGCGTACAGCCAGGGAAATGCTGGGAAGCCTGGCTAAGGTTGGAAGTGGAGCAACCAAGCTGCGAGCTGGAGCAATCAAGCCTGATTGATTAATCAGTAGGCCTGGAATCGGATCCAGAGTCCAAGGCTGCTTGAGAAGGTAATGCTGCAGGAATGGGAACCATATCTGTCGAGGCCAGCAGGGGGCAATGAGGATCATTCTGCAACCCAACGACACTGCTTTCTGCAGGAGTTTCGGTATCAGGGGAAATGGAGGGAAGGCATAAAGAAGTCCCTGAGGCCAATCGTGGACTAGAGCGTCTCTGGGAGAATGACCAGGAAACGGAAGGAGGGAGAAGTAGTTGCTGCATTTGCTGTTGAAGAGGATGGCAAAAAGGTTGCAGCAAGGCTGTCCCCATTTGCAGAAGATCAGATCCGCAACTACCTGGTTCAGAGACCACTCGTGAGGCATGAGAATAGCTTTGCTGAGCCTGTCCGCTATGACGTTGGACCTCCCAGGGATGTGCGTCGCAATCAGAAATCATTGGGAGGAAATCGTCCACTGCCAAAGTCCGAGTGCTTCTCGACATAGGGGGTAGGACCTGGTTCCGCCCTGTTTGTTGATGTACCACACCACTGACATGTTGTCCGTTTGAACTGCAATGGTCCCAGAAGGAAGAGAGTCCTGAAGAGCTTGCAACGCTAAGAGCACGGCTCTCATTTCTAAGACGTTTATATGCAGATGGTACTCATGAGGCTGCCAAGTGCCTTAGACTGTCCCTGCCCTGATAATGCCCCCCCCCACCCTATCAGGGAGGCATCTGTGGTCACTGTGGCAACCGGAGGGGGCTGAATGAAGGGTCTGCCCTGAGACACTAGTGGGGAGACCATCCACAAGGAAAGGTGACTTTTGCATGCTTCTGTAATCACAATCATGTGAGACATGGGAAGCTGTTGGAAAGACCACTTGTGTGAACAGAAGCCACTAAAGGATTCTCATGTGAAAGCGGGCCAGAGGGATTAGGAGAATTGCCGCTGCCATGGAACCCAAAGTTTGAAGGACGAATCTGACTTGGATCCTTTTGCTCTGCATTAGGATTTGTACTTGCTGGCAAATTAACGATACCCTGTCTGGCAGAAGCCTTGCGGACATGTTCCTTGTGTCTAAGTCTGCTCCTATATAGGTGATAGATTGACAGGGCAAGAAGGCAGATTCTTCGAAGTTTATTGTAATGCCTAGCTGGGAGCAGACTGTGACTGTGTAGTCCCTGGCTTGCAGAAGTTGATGCCTGGTAGTAGCAGTGAGGAGTCATCTAGATATAGAAACACCTGGAATCCTTGACGTCTCAGGTGAGCCGTGACCACTGCCATACATTTGGTGAACACCCTGGGGGCTGTGGTGAGACCAAAGGGCAGAGCTCTGACCTGGTAATGACTGGCTCCCAGCCGGAAGCGAAGGAATCTCCTGGAGCGCCTGCCCATTTTGATCGGATAGTATGCATCCTGAAGATCTATGGAGTACATCCAATTGTCCTGACCCAGAAAGGGTAGAATGGACTGTAGCGTGACCATCCGAAACTCTGTTCTTTGAACAGACTTGTTTAGTTTGCCGAGATCCGTCTCCAGGCCCCTGTCTTTTTTGGTACCAAAAAAAATCTTAAGTTCTGGATCTGTGTTGGTCTGCCGGGACTTCCTGGATGACTCTCTTTTCTAGCAGTTTTGAAACTTCTATGACTGCTTGGTCCCTCAGACTGGGTGGAACATCTGGAAGGGATTTGCTTGACGGTACTGGGGGCTGAGAGAAAGGGATTTTGTAACCTCCGGATATAATTGACTGTACCTATTTGTCTTGCGTTAAACTTTGCCAGGCTTTTGGGTACAGTGAAAGTCTTCCCCCGACTGCCTCCAGAGACGGGCAGCCGGGCAACCCTTCAGGGATGCTGGAAGGGCTTCTCAGAGAAGGATTCTCTGCTGCCCTGGTTCTGCGGACCCCCTCTGCCATGAGGGCAGCGTCTGTTGTTGTTTCCTCCTCTGCCCTTGGATGAAAAATTGCTACGCGTGTCAGGCGGGGCTCCCTGGGATTTTCTGAACCATATTTTACCACTCTTCTGACCCTTGGGGTATGGTCTGGAAGGAATGGAAAAACGGACTCCCACGGCAGAGAGAGTCTTGCCTTCTTGCTCATATCTAGTCAAAGTGTCTTTCACCTGTGGTCCAAAAAGAAAGGAACCGTCAAAGGGGGTGTTGGTGAATGACGCTCTTAAGGGTTCCTCAAAATTACACAGCCGTATCCATGAGGGTCTCCTAAGGGCCACGCCTGTACCTGCGGCTCTACTCGCACCATTGGCTGCATAGGAAATGAGCCTCATGGAGGAGTTGACTACAGAATTAAGGATCGCCAGCTGGGAAGCCGCTTTAGCTCGAGCCCCTTCAGCTGATGGATCTTGAAGGGTATCTCCGAGCACTTTAAGGAGATACCTCTGAAGCTGGGTAAAATGGCATAAATAATTCAGTGACCTCATAGAAAAGGTCGCTGAAGCAAACATTTGCTTCCCGTATCTATCCATAGTCCTAGACTCCTTGTTAGGAGGATGGACAGACAAAGAAGTTTCTGCTAACTACTTTTTAGTGGCTGCTGCTACCACCATGGCATCCACAGGAACACCTTTGGTAAGGAACTGCTTATCAAGGGGTGCAGTGATAAACTTGCTAGGTCTCCTCGGGGTTGGTTCCACTGTATCTGGGGCTGACCAAGCCTTTCGAGCCACCACAGACATGAGTGGATCGAAAGGCGGAGAAACCCAGGAGGTGGAAGGTCGGGAACCGAACGCATCCAGGAATACAGACTTATTCTCGGTAGGGGCTAGGGGACTCCAGTTCCCCCTCTGCTTACGCATTTCTAGGATGTCTGAGAAGGAAACATCTTCAGAGGGGGACCTCGAGGACCCTTCCGAATCATCTAAGTTCGTATCAGAAGTGACAGACTCAGGGGAGGCAATGTGCTTCCTCTTGCACTTTTTCTTACGAGGGGGCTCCTCTGAATGATCAGGGGTGGCCTTAGAAGAAGAGGAAACACCCAATGGGGTGCCCTGGAGAGCCAGTTCCCCACGCTTGGTGTCTGGAGAAGGAGCAGAGGTTGGCGCAGGCACTACAGGGGACTGAGGCAGTGGGGTCGATCGTGGAGCTGACTCAGAGGCCAGCACACTCCTTATGACATAGAAGGTGTCCCTGCCACGATGCAGAGAAGAATCCGGTTCCGAGGAAATCTGAATCCTTTTCAATCCGGTTCAGAGGAAATCTGAATCCTTTTCCGCACTGAGGGAAACTGCTCCGAGGCCGATGTATGAGCCGAACTCACCTGCGCCGAAGCTCCGAGAGGGAGAACGGGGTCAGACAAGTGTCCGATGCTACTCGCGCCCCCTCGGAGCAAATGAGGGAGCCTCAGCACCCAGATCCCTCGATGTACGGTACCATCGAGGGAATCGGAGCCGATGATGAAACCGAAGGAGAAATAGTTATCTGAGCCGACGGTTCCACGACTCGAACCTCAACGAACTCCAGTTCCGAGCTCAAAGGAGTCGGAGGAGGAACATCGATAGAAGTGGACGGAGCAGACACCTGTTGAGGAGGGCTGGACAACATCTTGGCAAGTGCCTGCAACTTCAGCAACCTACTGACCACTCTCTCCATGTCGTGATCCGAGAGCCTAGAGGACCGAGAGGAGTGGGTAGATCTGTGACTGCGCTTACTCTGAAGCAGGGGAGACGGAGGAGCTGAATGTATGGACTCCAGAGAAGGGGATCTCAGCCTCTTGTGGCTCCGCGACGGCTCCAAAGATTCTGATGGAGCGATGGGGAGATCGGTTCTGGCTGGAATCGATGAGACTAAGTGGCAGGTAAAGTCTGAACCAATGACTGCTCCGAGCTTGGAGCCGATGATTTGGTCTTTTTTGGGGATTTCACAGGCTGAGCCTTGGCCGGTGAATCCTGGGGCTTTAAAAGACCCCTAAGAATAAGCTTATTTTTGCGCTCCTGCAGAACTCTTGGACTAAATGCATGGCATATAGAACAAGAGTCCTGCAGGTGCACTCCGCCTAAGCAGTAAACGCAAGAAGTGTGCCCATCTGTCAGAGACATTTTCCGACAGCATGAGTCACACTTCTTGAATCCAGATACCTTGGATTCTTTAGACATCCTGTATCCGACAAAATACCTGAAGCGATACTACACTGATCTTAGCCAAAAAGCCGAAAAGCTATAACAAAATACCACAACACCAATAACAGCAAAAAAAAAAAAAAAAAAGAGAAAAACACACAGTATACTACAGCTAAAGCTAAAGATTTTTTTTTTAAACTAGGAAGCCTCTAACTTAAACGGCTACCTAAAGGAAGATAGAAGGAAAGCCTTGAAACTAAGCGCTAACCTGACAGAAAGGGATAGGAGGGGGAGGGTGGGACTCTCTAATTTAAACGAGTTCTAAGGGGGGGGGGGACTACAATATACTTAGCTAACACAACAAGATATTAGAGACTAAAAACTAAACAATAACTCCCCAAAAAACACTAATCTTAGAAGAAAAGTTCAATAAGAAACTTAATACAAGCCTGAGCCAGTAAAAACGACACCTCACAGCTGAAGCGGCAAACGAGATCTGAGTAGCTAGCGCTAGGCATCATGGGATAAGGGGTAGCCTCGAGCCAGTAAACAGCTCTCGAGCTATAGAAGATGGCCGAGTCGGAGCCGAGGATCGGCTCGGATCCCAACCTGCAAGAATAAAGGCAAGATAGACAACTTAACATCACTTGTTCCCATAATAAGTATCCAGGCTGTTCTTAAAAATATCTAAACTAGTACTTGCTTTAATGTAATTGGTAGTCCGCTCCATGCATCAGCTACTCTGTCAGAAAAACAATTAGTACACTTCTCATTCCTATAGAATCTCCTACATACGTTGCCTGATAATTCTCTACTTTTTGTTAACCCCAAACATTCCCAGAGGTAGTTCTCACTAAATGCCCTATATACCTGAATAAAATCTCCTCTTAGACATCTGTAAGAGACAATGTACAAGTTCAGATATTTTAGTCTTGCATAATAACTTAAATTTTCACATCCATGGATAACCTTGGTATATTTCCATTGTACTCTTTCCAGTTTACTCGTACCTGTTTTCTTATAGGGTTTCCATATTGGTATTCCATACTGAAGTTTGGGTCTAATGTAACCAACACATCATTATTTTTGATGACCTAGACTTTATAAATCTTTTTACACAACCTATAGTTCTAGAACGATCATTAACCAATTGGTTGATATGATTAGAAAAACTCATAGCTGAATCTACCCCATATACCCACGTCCTTAAACGAGTCTACAGTTTCAATCACTGTGTGCTGTATTAAATATTCACCTTTCAATTTATGTCTACCAAATCTCATATGCTTAGTTTTTGATGCATTTATCAGTACATTACTCTTCTGTGCCCAAATGGTCAATATAGTCTAGTTATTTTGCAGACATGCATTATCTGTAACACATGGAATCAGTTTACCCAATTTCAGGTCATCTGCATATAGACTGTAGAACACCTCAGATGAAAACATTAGGTCTGAAAGATACAATTTGAATAAGTAAGGGATTTTGCCTGCCCAGTTGCTGTATGATATTTGCCATGTTCTATTAGTAAAGCCGTGCAGCTATCCATCTTATCAAGAGTACATCAATACCTATTAATTTATTGATCAGCATTTTGTGTATGACCCTGTCAAATGCTGAAGTTAAATCTACATAAATTACATCACAGCACAATTTTTCATTCATAGCTGTTATACTGTTACAGATCATCATCATGGTGCAGGTGGTAATAGATCTGTTTTCAACAGATGCATGGTGATACATGGTTTCAAATCCCAACCTATCCAGTTCTGACAATAGCTTATCCAACATTACCTTCTCCATTTTTCCCCCAACATGAAAGTACACTTAAGGGTCTATAGAACTCTGGATTTGTCCTACTTCCCTTTCCCTTAAAGCAGGTTTAATAAGAGCATGTCTCCAATCTTGAGGAATCTCCACATATGTATATGAACTAGTGAATAATAGATATAATGGTACTGTAAGGTCTTGCTGAAGTGTTCTCAGGTCATGGTTACTAACTCTGTCTCCTCCCTGTGCTTTGTTTGGATCAAGTTTGCACAGTTCTTTTTCAAAATAATCTAACTTGATTCCAGTATCTGGGGTTACCTGGATGTCACTAGGAAAACTTACCACCCCATTTGTGGAGCCAAACTGTTTTGCATAAGATTTTGTAAATATATCTATAATCTGTTGTGTCTGAGAATAAATTTTAGAATCTGCACAGTTTATCAGTGTGTGCGCCTTTACTCCTCCCATACCTTATGCATCTATAAAAAGGTTGCTTATTATGCTCAATATCTTTAAATTTTCTTCAAATTTTTCTTGATCTAGTCTCACACCAAGCTTAACCTGTTTGTCCAGTTTGTTTATTTCAGTTTTCAAAGATGTATATATTCCTAGAAACAATCAACACCCTAGCTCCCAGTAGAAAAATTAGGCTAAAATGTAATTATGCACCATGGCTAAACCAGGCAACTCAATCCCTTATGAACAGAGACGGTGCCTGAAGAGAATGGAAAAAAAATAACCCAACTTTCCACATGAAATTATATAAACAGATTCGTAACCAGACAAAAATGCAGGTCCCACTGGACAAAAAAAAAAATTTCTATCAAAAATCTCTGAGCAACCCACATTAAAATCCAAATAAATTCTGGCACTCAAACAGATTACTATCTCCGGGGAACTCCTCTTCACCAAACCCCTTTCCTAAGAAACCTTCTAGCAGAACTGCAACTCTACTTAATGTTTTCATCGAAACAATATAAAAGCTTACTAAACCATAAACTCTTGGTATTAAGACTCCACCTCCCCTCTTCCTCTTTCGCCCCAACACCCATAGCAACTATCAGATCACTTCTCAAACTCAAATCCTGTTCCCATCAGCCGACAAACTCCTTCCATTATTTCTCAAACACGCAGCCAGATCCATAGCATACCCTGTATCTATACTTCTCAATAGATCCAGCCAAGAAAATACAGTACCAGATATATCTGGAAAAAAAATTTCATAACACTCCTCCCACAAGGGAAGAAAATCTACAGAACCCTCAAATTACAGGGCTATTGCCACATTATCCCCCTTATCCAAGATACTGGAAAAATGTACACATAGGCAAATACTAAACCACCTCTTACAAGCACACCTAATTACACCCACACAGCAGGGTTTCTGACCCTCACACACTACTACCACTGTCCTCCTATCTTTCACACACAACACTGCCCAAGCCAGAAATAATATCTGCTGTATTCTTCGACCTATCCAAAACATTTGATACGGTTTCAGATCCCAAACTTCTAAATAAACTTTCCAACCTACAACTCTCTACCTCCACTACCCTCCTGGTTTTAACAGCTACCTCTGAAACAGATAAGGCAAACATCCTTCTCCACTTTTAGTCTTAAGACCGTGGTTCCCCAAGGCTCTATCCTGGGCCCCCACTTTTTAAGGTTTACAAACTCCATGTCTCCTGTCCCCAACTCTACCTTAATACAGTATGCAGACGATTCCACAATCAACACCTCCGACAATATACAAAATCTCCACACTGTTACTCAATCTCTGCACCTAGTAGAACAATGGTTAACTGAAGACAACCTGCTGCTCAACCCCAAAAAGACCAAACTTCTTTTCCTTCCAAAAAACCTCAATCCAGCTAAATAAAACTTCACCACCCCATCCTTTGGTAATACAATTATCACTGCCAACTCAAACACCAATTTGCTTGGTATTACTATAGATAAATTAAAATTCGACCTATGCAACTTAAACTGTATCAAAAAGTCCAATCAAAAACTAGGTCTTCTGTACCACAACAACAAATACATACCTAACAAATCCAGACCTATACTAACTCGCACATTTATTTTACCGCCCCTGCTATATGATGCTCCCACACTTGCTAACCTCCAAAATAATCTCTTAACGAAACTAGGATCCACCTATAACAAAACAGCCAGATTCGCAGGAAGCAATAGCTACAAATACCGTCACTGAATATCCCTGCAAAGCTTAAGACAGCCTGAGCTCCCCCACATGCTTAACATATCACAACTACAAATTGCACAAAGCATCCTGAATAGCCCCAAGTCATGCCCTGCCCTTACATCCACCCTTAACACCCTACACCCAACTGCGACCTCAGAAGCACACAACAAAACCTACTTCAGGTGATCAATCCAAACAAAAATATTGGAAAAATACTTTACAGTCATTCAATTGTATACTCATGGAACAAACTTCCATTGTCCCTTCACTCCACTACCAAAAGTGGAGAATTCAAAAAGCAACTAAAAATTCATTTCCAACATGCATGGATCTGTACTCAATGAATTTTTCTTCTTCTCTCTATTAACATATATGCCTGGTATTTCCTATCTAAACTGTCTACACATATTACTCTCTCTGCAGTTAGTACATCAAAGATGTATTTAATAACATAGGTATTATGTCATGATGTCACTCTGAATTGTATATTACAAAATATTTTTAAGGCTATATTCCCCTTGTATATAGCTTAATGCTATCCAAATTTCTCAAACATACTGCTACTGCATTCTCAAAATACTGCACTTTTGCCTTGTAAATATTCCCGTTTATTTCTCTCTCTCGGTTTTTGTACGTTAAGCATCTTACAACTTGAATTGTTAGGGGGTTTTTTTCTTATTTTTACTAACTACTTTCCTGGAGCTTTTCTCCTCTTGTCTCTACTGAAAAAGGGTTTTCTGGGCCCATTCGGACTAACCTGGTTAACAAATGTGAAAATAAATAAAATAAAACCAATATATTATCTCTAAATTGTAAGAAGAATATCAGTAAAAGCCTTGGCTAGGCTTGTATAGGCCCAAGGGCCGATAGCCCAGTACCAACCTATGAACCTCCTCTCTCTAAATATATAGCTCTTGACAACACTTTAACAAAGGATTTGAATGAAACAATTTTAATAAGATCATAAATAAAATTAAATGTCTCATGGAGAAATAGAATAAATTCTGCTTTACTATGGAAGACAGGCTTTTTATAATTAAAATGATACAAACAATTTCTATTCCTCCTTCCAAAAAAACATGTACAACAATTTAATAGGGTAATGTTAAAATTTTTGTGATACCCCCAATACATCTAGAATTACATTAAATCATTTAAAAGATTGGGAGAAAGGGGGAATTAACCTTCCTGATATTGAAATGTATGCTTTACCTTTGGTCATTAAGACATTGACATTATTGTTAAACTCTTCATATTCAGCTAAATGAAAACAACAAGAACATATTTGGTTAAACAAATTATTCTTTGTTCTCTCAATACACAAAAAAAAGCTAATTTTTATTTGATGGTAAAAAATTCTATTCTAGATAATGGTATTTACATATTTCAATTATATTACTAACACTAAATATGTTCACAAGCTACTTGAACAGAAATCCATAAATTAAGGCGTGGTCATTTTTGTTATTTCCAATAGTATGTACACACAATAGCATTGATACTTTAGACATCAGTAAAAGGATTTTACTTAAAGAGAAAAACTTAATATATTGGCATCAATTCTTAGATGTTGGAAAAGTTCTTCAAAAGAATCAACTCGCAAATAATTATAAAATAGAAACTGAACTGTGGTTGCCAATACAAGAACTTAGACAATAAGCCATTAGTAGATTAGAGTCAATGTTTCCATCAACTAGGCAAAATATTCCTAAATTTATAGAATTTTTGATTACTACAGCTAAAACAGTGCATTGAAAAAGTTATTTATCTAAAATAAAGTAAATCAAAAGCAAAAAGATATATTGTAATGAAAGTTACTGGGAGTATTACAAAATTATCACTTAACCCCCCACCCCCCAAAGAAAAAGGATAAAAAGCTAATTTTGATTTCTTCAAGGCAGACCTCTCTCTCATTACAATGAAAATGATGCTCTTGGAAATTTATTCATAAACGTTATATTACACCTCATGAAACGGAATTAATGTTTAATCAAGAAACAGGATGTTAGAGATGTAAATTAAAACTGAATGCTAACTGGCAACACACGTTTTATGAATGTAATCTTAAATTAATTTTGGAAAGAATTTTCAGTTGACCAAATCCTTGGTTTCGTTTAATGCACCTATACCAAAGTGTGTTGCTAGATCCAAATTTTCACTGTTACGGAGTCTATAAGCTAATACTCGTAAATTAATGACCTATAATTGGAAAAGTGAGATTCCTCCTACATTCAAAGAGTTCAAGAAGTTGACCCTCAATGTCTCAAATGGAAATTGCTACTATCAAGCTAAATACAGAAAGAATAACCTCGCATCTTAACTCTCAGATAAAATTTAGAGAGATACTGGAGAATCTGACTGTAATATGGTTTGAAATTTAATTTTTTTTTTTTTTGGAACACATATATTTCTTCTTTTAGACACCCTTGTATATATATTTTTTTTCTTTTCATCTTTTTTCTTTTCTTATGTTGTTGATAATTTCATATGTTTGAGAAAAAAAATTGGTGCCTGAAAGGAATCAAAACCCTAACATCTGAAGTGACACCTGAAGGGTGAACAAGTAAGGGTGAATGACTGATCATTTGTCTTGCGTGAAAAGACACATCCTGTGAGGTAACGTCAGATAATTTTCCCTGCCCAGGAAAAATAGATGAAGGAACCAGTGCAGTCTGTGCCAAAAGGAAGTCAACAGCAAGATTGTGGGTGTAAAGGAAGAGGGGGATAGGCAAACAGAAACACACCCTTCCAAAAAAAGAATGGCATCCATTTTCCAAGCCAAAGGACTTGGCAGTCTTCAACAGAGCTTGGGAAGGGGTCTGTTTGGAGGGGAGGAAAAAAGATCTACCCAAGGAGTACCTCACCAAGGTAAAATATCAGAAATACCTCCATATGAAGCATCCACTCGTGGATTTATCCTGGACCTGCTCAAAGTTTGACACCAGATTGTGCTCTGAAGGAATATAAACTGCCTGAAGAAACAAGTGATGACAGACTGCAAAATCCAAAACCTGGAACAGCCAATGTGCAAAGAAGGTAAGATTTAGCACACTCTTACTTGATGAACCTTTAGAGAGCCTGGAGCCCAAAGGGAATGGAAAGCCTGGTGAACTAGAAATAGAGCCCTTATCTTCTTGAGGTTTATATGGTCTGTCAGTTGTTGATGGGACCAAAGACCATGGACTTTGGTTGTTGGAGGAAGCTCCCCACAGCATTTGGAAGCATCCATGTACAGCTACTAAGTAGGGAGAGTAGCCTGAAAAGGAAAACCTGAATTCAGGGAAATCTGGTGAACCCACCAGCAGAGGTCAAGGTAAGAGACCAGATACTCCAGAAGATGGCAGTGCTGGAGCCAAATAGTTTTGAGATACCACTAAAATTTCCTCGCGTGGAGTGTTTCAAAAGAAACTATGGAAATGGATGCAATGCACACCAAAGCTCAAAGAAATTCCTTTGCAGGAAGAACAGAACCATAACGTTCCATGTTTGTCAATCTTGCATTCATTCTATGCTGGTTGGGTTCGGAACTGAGCATCGGTTCAGACTCGGCCTAATTCAAAAGCTTGAGAGCTTCCACTGGCTCGAGGCTATGCCCTATCCCATGATGCTCCAGGAATAGAACCCAGATCTTGTTTGCAAGAGAAAGCATAACATTGTGTAACAGAGAACCAATTTGTGAGGAGAAGATTCAGAAGCGAATCAGAGACTCTATAATCCAATTAAAAATAGAATTATCCGCCCAATCCTCCAGAAGCGAAGGAGGGGAAGGGAGGGTGGGAAAGCAAGAATGAAGGCGAGATGGACAACAAACATGGAATGTTATGGTGAGTACATAACTTCTTAATGTTATGTTGCCTACCTTGCCTTCAGGCTGGTTGGGAACGCGTCCATAGCACCTTCTTTCTTGGGTACCTCAAGGGAATAAACTCTTAAGAACACTGGACCCAAAGGACGTCCTATTCCGGGAGGCCACATCTACTTTGTAATGAGTGATAAAGGTATGAGATCTTATCCATGTGGCTGCTGCACAAATAGAACCGAAAGGGAGTCTGGCATGGAAGCCAGAGGAAGTTGCAATAGCTCAGGTGGAATGGCCCTTCACTTTGCCTGGTAATTGTCTGTTTTGAGCTCTATATGTGAAAGAAAATATCTGCGAGCCATTTTAACAGTGTCACTTTTAATACTGGTAAGCCTTTTTGTTCCCCAAAAAGGACAAAAAATTAGTCCAACTTTCTGCAATCTTTAGTTCTATGCATATAGAAGTGCAACTGTCTATGCACATCTAACTGGTGTAGACTATATTCTGCCTTGATGCCATAGTTTGGAAAGAACACAGGTAATTCAAATGATTGATTTAGATTGGTTTCAGAGCACATCTTAGGTAGAAAGGAAGGATTAGTATGCAAGGAAACTCTGTCTTTGTGAAAAACAATGTAAGGAGGGCATATAGATAGAGCTTGGAGTTCCGATACTTGTCAGGCGGAGGTGATGGCCACCAAGAAAATTGTTTTCCATGACAAAAAAGTACAGTTTTGTACCTACCATAAATGTAGATGTTAGAGTGCTAATACAGCTGCAGTCATAATAGATGGGTTCTCCTGCCATCAGGCGGGTACTCGGTCGGCCGAATTCCAATGTCTAGGTCCGGCGTCAGTTGTCGTTGCTTCTTCCCTGACGTCAGTGCGACAGGGGTATAAAGGAACCAGCAGACACCATTTTCTTTAGTTTTTCTTGCCCCAGATGTCAGGTGCCCCCAGAAGGAAGGCAATACATAAATTTGTGTAATAATGCAGTGCAATATAATCAAAATACAGTAGTTGCAAGCAAATACATCATAAATGAATACCCCAATCAGGTTGTATGAGGATGTGTTGGCCTATAGGCCTGTCCCAAGAGGGGAAGGAGGGAGGGAAACCTGGACTGCAGCTGTATTAGCACTCTAACATCTACATTTATGATGGGTACAAAACTGTACTATGTTCATCGTGCATACAGCTGCAGTCATAATAGATGGGTAGAATCCCAAAGCTAAGAAAGGGGTGGTAGGCACTAGGTGGAACTAGGAGGAGCCAAAATGCCCTGCAAGACTGCAGTGGAAAAGACTGCTCTAGATTTGGAGTATAATGGTAGGTTGTAGTGCTTGGAGAAGGTATGCACAGAACTCCAAGTGGCTGCTTCCAAAATATCCTTGGTAGGAACTCCTCTGAGGAAGGCTGCAGAGGTGGCTGTGGCCCTGGTGGAATGAGTTCTAATGCCTGTAGGTACAGTTTTGCCATGAAAGGAATAGCAAAAGCGTATGCAGTGGGCTATCCATTTTGAGATTGTCTGTTTGGAAATTGGCTTTCCTTGAGCTCCTACCGCATAGGCCACAAAGAGCTGTTCTGATTTACTGAAAGGCTTTGTTCTGTCCAAATAATAACGCGGATGTCTGTGGATGTCCAAGGAATGTAGTAATCTCTCCCCTTTGTTTTGAGGATTAGGATAAAAAGTAGGTAAATGTATGGCCTGATTTAAAGCTACCCTGGATACCACTTTAGGCATAAAGGACGGGTTGGTTCATAAGGAAACTCTGTCCTGATGGTAAAAGGCTGGACAGCCATGAGAGCCTGTAGTTCTGAAACTCTACGAGCTGAGATGATAGCCAGAAGGAAAGCGGTTTTCCAGGACAAATATTGCAAATCTGATGAGGCAGCTGGCTCAAAGGGAGGCAAGGTCAGTTTTTCCAGAACGAAATTAAGATCCCAAGCAGGTATTGGTCGTTTCCTTGGAGGTCTTAAATTCTTAGCCCCTCTGAGGAACTGTCTTAAGAGAGGGTGAGAGAATAAAGGTGGATCAGTGTTGTATTCTGCAGAAATGGCTGAGGCATGGATTTTGATGGAGGAGAAAGAAAGTCCACTGCTTAGCAGTTCAGCCAAATATTGTAGTATTTGAGGTAAATTCAGTTTTCCAGGATCCTGGCCCTTTTTCTCATTCCAGACACAAAAACGTTTCCATTTTGCGGAGTAAGCTTTTCTAGTTGATGGCCTTCTGGCCTCCAAAATGACATCCTGCACCTCCTTGGAGAGTAGGGCCTGTTGTGATGCTAAGGAATCTTCCATGCGGCTAGATTGAGTGTTTTAGCTGGCTGTGAAGAGTTTTGAAGCTGTGCTGAGTCAGAAGAAGGCATTAGAGGCAGGGTCCATGGTGGGGAATGCGTCAGGCTCCTCAGGAGTGGGTACCAGTGTTGCCTTGGCCAGTCTGGAGCAATGAGAATCATCTTTGGTCTGCCTGCTCTGGTCTTCAATAGAACTTTGGGCAGCAGAGGAAGAGGTGGGAAGGCATAAACTGTAATTGATGTCCAACTGAAAGAGAGAGCGTCCACTCTCCAGACCTTTGGATGGAAAATCCTTGAGCAGAATTTTGTCAATTGATGATTTTTGTGTGAGGCAAAGAGATCTATGTCTGGACTTCCCCATTCTTGGATTATTTCTGTAAAAACTTTTGGATGCAATTTCCATTCGTGTGGATCTGTCATATTTCTGCTTAGGTTGTCTGCCAGCTTGTTTTCCTTGCCTGGCAAGTACTGTGCTTGTAGTTCCATTTGTAAGTCCATGGCCATGTTCCAAAGTGACATGGCCAGTCTGCATAGGGGGTAAGAATGTGTTCCTCCCTGTTTATGTACCACATAACTGTGGTGTTGTCCGTTCTGATCAATAGTTAACCTGGTTGTAGAAGGTCCTTGAAAGCTATAATAGCATTTATTACTGCTAGCATTTCTTTTTGATTGATGTGAAGGTGCTTTTCTTTTTGGGACCATTTGCCCTGAATGCACCGTTCTGTCATGTGTGCCCCCCAGGCGTAGTCAGAGGCGTCTATTGTGATGATTTGATTTGCTTGAGGCTTGCTGAATGGAAGACCTGTGTTTGTTTGACATGCTTGAGCCCACCACAGAAATTCCTTTTGCAGACATGGAATTAGTGGTATTGTTTCCAAACCGTGGCTGTGTTGAGACCATATGTTTTTCAGGTACCATTGTAGTTTCCTCATATGCAGCTTTGCACATAGGATTAGTAAGATGCAAGATGCCATGAATCCCAGAGCCTGCAGGATTTTCCTTGCAGTCAGCCTGGTGCAATTTGCTAGTGTTCTGAAGTATTGAATTAGTTGCCCCTGCTTCTCTGGCATGAGGTAGGCCATCTGGGTGTTCGTGTCCAAATTGGCGCCCAGGAAAATTATCTTCCAAGAGGGTATTAGCCTTGATTTCTTTTTGTTGACCGTGTATCCCAGAGAGTTCAACAACATTATTACATAAGCCAGATGTTTCAGAAGAATGTGCTTGCTGTCCGCTTGGATCAGGCAGTCGTCCAAATAGGGGTATATTTGTATCCCTTGAAGTCTGCAGTAGGCAATTACTGATGCCAGGCATTTCGTGAATAATCTGGGCGCAGTAGATAAGCCAAAGGGCAATGCAGAGAATTGATAATGGGTTGAACCTGCAAGAAATCTGAGGTACCTTCTGCAATTTTGTCTGATTGGGACATGCAGGTATGCCTCCTTGAGGCCCAATGTTACCAGCCAAGACTCCTTGCCCAGCATGGGAAGAAGTTGCTGCAGAGTGAGCATCTTGAATTTTGGTACGAGTAGAAATGTGTTTAGGATGGATAGGTCCAAAATAGGTCTCCAATCTTTTCCCTTCCTTGGCACTAGAAATAGCCTGGAATAAAAACCTTGACCTTGTTCGTGCGTAGGTACCTCTTGAATAGCTTTCATGTTTATGAGATCTGTAATTTGCCTTTGTGCCTCTGCCCTTTGATTGTGTGGCAAGTTTGGCATGCCTCTCATTTTTGGAAGTGTGTGAAAATGGAATTTGTAGCCCCTGTTTATAATGTCCAGGAGCCATTTGTCCTTTGTGACAATATGCCAATTTTTTGAAAATAATGCCAGCTTTCCTCCTAAGGGGGCTGCCATTTGAGACTTGGTTGGCATGCAAAGGGGAAAGTCATTGGGTTTTCTTTCTGAAAGATTGCGAGTTATCCTCACTACCTCCTTGTGTAGGAGCATGCCATTGTCTGCCAACGATCCTTGGGCTTGTCCTCTGCCCCTCGGGCGCCTGTATCTGCCTCTTTGGGGTCTGTCCGTGGCAGGAAAGGACCAGTTTTTGGAAGGCCAATTTCTACTAAAGCGTGGGGGTTGTACCTGTAGAAATTCTTTCACAGTTTGCATTGATTTAGCCTTTTCCTCCATTTTCCTTAACACCTCCTCAGCATTAGCACCAAATAGTACATCCTTTTGAAGAGGGGCATCTAGTAATTTAGCTTTGACATGATCAGGCAAGGCTTGTTCCTTGAGCCAGGCATGCCTACGTATGACTGATCCTGTAACAGCAGCTCTACAGGAGGCCTCTAGAGCATCAAAACCACATTGTAAGGTATGCTTACCCACTTGTTCTGTACTATGCATCAAATCCTGCAACTCCTTCAAGTCTGGTTGTTCAGGTTGTGACATTTTACTTTTCAATTGTGATAACAAAAACTGTTGGTATTTTAGCATATGAAACTGACAGTTTAAGGCCCTCATGGATAAGGTAGCCGAGGTATATACCTTTTTTCCCCACCTTTCTAAGGATCTGGAGTCTCTCTCGGAAGGTAATGGATTTTTAGCAATGGAGGCCTCAACTCCCTTGGGGCCCTGTGAGATGGTTTCTGGGTCAGCAGCATGGCTTTAGTATGGAAATTGGTGCGAGTCAGGAACCCTGTAATACCTGTCCGGCTTAACTGGAGCTGGAGGCAGAGAGTCCGGGTTAAGGCAAGCCTCCGAGTAAACATCATCTAGGATGTCCAAGACAGGAGGTATAGCCAGAGGCCTGTGCTGAGGTAGCAAGAGAAATTCCCTAAGCCTTTTCTTGGAATCTGAATAATCTTGGCCTTCCCAGTGGAAGTGTTCCCTTAAAGTATGCAAAGTTTCCCCAAATGAGTAATCCTCTGGGTGGGGGGGGGGGGGGACAGAAGGGATTGACTCCTCCGGATCAGAGTCTTCAAAAGGGGAGTAAGAATGTTCCTGATCAGAGTGCTCTGAAATAATGGAGCCCTGATCAGAGGAGGGGAAATCTTCCTCCACTCTGGGCCTTTTGTCCAGTGGGGGCTGAGAACCTCTGATAAGAGTAATTAAGTCCTCAGTCATTTTAAGCATCTGTTTCTTAGGCATGGGGCCTGGAGATGGGCCCTGTGTAGCTGGTCTCAAGAGTGCATGGTTGCTTTAGACTTTGTGAAAGCCTTGATGGAGAAAGAAGAGGAAGGTCTGAAGACACCATGAGTGGAGGTGGACCTGTCCACATTCTGGGTTTCAACGCCAATAGTGGCTTCGGTATCCGTAGTCGGGGTGTGGGCTGAGGAGCCTGCGACCTCGGGCACAGGAGACACCATCAAAGAAGTGTCGTCGGTAGTCAGGGGCTGCGTAGGCGCCTCGCTGAGAACCGGACCACGTGTAGTCTGCTTTGGCGTGGTGTCGGCAGAGGCCGCGGACCTCGTGTGTCGGTCCTTGTCTCTGCGTTTTTTAGACAAAACCGGAGTCGGAGTATCCGACGACATAGTATAGTTAAATGCTTTCCCAAAATAATGCTGGGCGAACTCCGCCCGACGCTTAATAGTGCGTTTGTTGAATGTAGCACAAAAGCGACAGACCGAGACGTCGTGGTCTGGGCCTAAACAAGGTATACAGAGGGAATGGAAATCCTTATGCGGTATTTGCTTCCCACAAGAAATACAATTATTAACTTTGTCTGACATCGGTCTGAGGCAAGAAAAGTTTCCCCAACGGGGTACTTAGCTTTTAAAAAGACTTCGGTTTCCAAATATTCGTAATCTCAGGCGCTGGCCGACCGGCACTTGCGAACTGCTTCTGCTTCGGGCACCGCGCGGCAAGAAAGACTGAAGAAAATGGCGTCGGCTGGTTCCTTTATACCCCTGTCGCACTGACTTCAGGGAAGAAGCGACAACCGACGCCGGGCCTAGACTTTGGAATTCGTCCGACCGAGGACCCGCCTGACGGTAGGAGAACCCATCTGTTATGACTGCAGCTGTATGCACGATGAACATCTTCATGTCGCATGATGATGCAGGTTCAAAGGGAGGCAAAATTGAGGAGGACAAAACAAAATTTAGATCCCATGGAGCTGGAGGTTCCCTGACTGGAGGTCTTAGCAGGAAGGTCCCTTTTAGAAAGGCCTTACAGAGTTTGTGTGACATGATATTTAGCCTCATTTCCCCAATATAAAAGTTGGATATAGCGGCTAGCTGGACTAATTGTAGCTGCTGCCACCCCCCCTTAAGTTTAGTGAGAAATTCTAGCACTGCAGTGATGGGAGTCATAAAAGGATCTATATTGCTCTCAGACGCCCAATGTGAAAATCTTTTCCATTTGCTGGAGTATAGCTTTTCTGGTAGAAAGCTTGTGGGAAGAAATCAAAATATATCCAACTGCCAGGGAGATGACATGGAGCCTGGCTATTTGTGGAACTGGAGCAGCCATGCTGTCAACTTCAGGATCTGGATTGACGGATGAAACGTCCCCGAAGAATAAGTCAGAAGGCCTGAAACTGGGTCCAGGAACCATGGTTCCTCTTGGAGATGGGTCCACAGAAAGGAGAACAAGAAATGATGTACTCACCATAACGTTCGATGTATGTAGTCCATCTCACCTCACATTCTTACCTGTGGGTTCGGAGCCGAATATCGGCTCTGACTCGGCCAAACTTTTCTAGCTCGAAGTCTTCTATTGGCTGGGCTAAGAAGGTATCCCATGCTGCACTGGCTCCATATCCCCAGATCTAGTTTGCTGCGAACACCACACTCATACCCCATGCATAACAACATCCAAGTAAAGAGGAATAAACTAAATGTGAAGGGAGCTCCAAAAACCAGACCTAACCTTCCAGATCCTCCAGGAAGGGGGAAGGTGGGGGGGTAAGTAAGAATGTGAAGCGAGATGGACTACATACATCAAATGTTATGGTGAGTACATAACTTCTTGATGTTACGTAGTCCAATCTCGCCTACATTCTTACCCGTGGGACAGCGTCCCCAACACCTACATCCTGGGAGGCTCAGAGGAAGATACTCCTGAGTACTGTGGAACCAAAGGAAGACCTGCTCCTAGATACCACGTCCAGCTTGTAATGAGTAACAAAGGTGTGAGGAGATGCCCAGGTAGCTGCAGCACAAATATCATCCATAGACAATCTGGCCTGATAGGCTGTAGATATAGATACAGCCAGAGTAGAGTGAGCCTTGACTGGAAACGGTAGGTCTTTACCCCGAGGAATAAGTGAAAGAGATGCAATTTGATATCCATCTGGATAGGGTGATTTTGGAGACAGGGGACCCAATTTTGTTTTCCGAAAAGGAAACAAACAGCTGATCAGATTTTCGGAGATCTTTGGTTCTGTGCAGACAGAAACGTAACCATCTGTGTATATCCAATTGATGAAATTTAAATTCTGCCTTGTTTGAAAAATGGAAAAAACACTGGCAACTCAATAGATTGATTAAGATTAGATATGGATGCCACTTTAGGAAGAAAAGAAGGGTTTGGTCCAAGAGAAACCCTGTCCTTATGAAAGATCAAGTATGGAGGTTTGATAGAAAGAGCTTGAATTTCTGAAACACGACTGGCTGATGCGATGGCTATTAAAAAGGCAGTTTTCCAGGTCAAGAATTTTAAGTCACAGGTAGCTTGTAGGCTCAAAGAGTGGTGAGGTAAGGGCTTGCAGAACAAAATTTAGATCCCAGGGCATGATCAGTTCTGAGACAGAAGGACGGAGTAACAGAGTGCCCTTCAGAAAAGCTTTACAAAGTCTGTGAGCCATCAGACTAGGCTCATTAGCAACATGAAAATTAGAAATCGCTGCCAATTGAAATTTAATGGTAGCGGAGGCTGAGCCCTGCTGGAAAAGCATAGACAAAAGCTCCAAGACGGAAGCAATTGGAGCTGTGTAAGGGTCAATTCCTTGGGTATGAGCCCAAATAGAAAACCTCTTCCATTTGCTGGAATAAATCTTCCTCGTAGAGGGCTTATAAGAGGAAGATAAAATATTAACTACCTCAGGTGAAAAGTGATGAAGCCTAACTAACGACAGAAGTGGAGTAGCCAGGCTGTCAACCGGAGGGTCCGCAGAGAGGGGTGGAACTGTCCCATGTGTGTCAGTAAGTCTGGTTGTGGGTCCAGAGTTCAAGGTGTGTCCACAATGTAGGGATGGAGAAAGGGGAACCGGACTTGACGAGGCCAGTGTGGAGCAATTAAAATCATTCTGCCTCCCAAGGACTGCGCTTTCTGAATCACTTTTGATAGCAAGGGAAATGGAGGGAAAGCATAAAGCAGACCGGAGGGCCAATTATGGACTAGAGCGTCCCTAGGTGACTCCCCCTGTGGGGGGATCAGCGTGAAGTAGCTGCTGCATTTGGCATTGAGGGGGCTGGCAAAAAGGTCGCAGCAAGGCTGACCCCATCTGCTGAAGATTCGTTCTGCAACTAGACGATTCAAGGACCACTCGTAAGGCATCAGAATAGCTCTGCTTAGCCTGTCTGCTATCACGTTGGACTTCCCCGGAATGTGCGTTGCCACCCGAAACCGTTGGGAAGATACTGCCCACTGCCACACTCACATGGCCTCTCTGCACAGGGGGTATTGATCTGGTTCCTCCCTGCTTGTTCAGATACCACACCACTGACATATTGTCCGAGTGTATTGCAATAGTCCCGAGAGATAGAAAGCTCTGAAGTGCCTGCAATGCAAGTAGCACCACTCCCATCTCTAGGACGTTAATATGCAGCTGTATCTCATGATCTTGCCACGTGCCTTGGACTGTCCTGCCGAGATAATTCCCCCCATCTGGGAGGCGTCCGTGGTCACTGTGGCAACTGGGGGTGGTGGAACGAAGGGTTTTCCCCTGTCCAGATTGTTGGTGCAAAGTCACCAACTGAGATCCTGTTTGCATCTGTCCATGAGCAAAATAGGGTGGGAAAGTGGAAGTCTCTGGAGAGACCTCTGAGCAAAGAGGAGCCACTGAAGGAGCCTCATTGTGCAATCTCGCTAGAGGGACTAACAATTGTTGCTGCCATAGTCCCCAGGAGTTGGAGAACCCATCTTGCTTTCACTTTCCTCAGGGGTAGCAGGGCATGCACCTGTTGCTGTAAGACTCTGATTCTTTCCTGCGGTAGAAAGGCTCGCATTTGAACGGTGTCTAGCTCTGCACCTATAAAAATGACATGCTGTGAGGGCAACAAGGCAGATTTTTCCCAGTTCAGTGTTATGCCAAACTGTTGACAGAGTGATGGTAGCGTCCCTGGTTTGGATTAGTAGATCCCTGGTGGGAGTGGTGAGGAGCCAGTCGTCCCGATACGGAAACACTTGGAATCCTTGATGTCTCAAGTGAGCTGTCACCACTGCCATACACTTGGTGAACACCCTGGGGGCTGTGGTGAGACCAAAGGGCAGGGCTCGAAACTGAAAATGATTGGCTCCCAACTGGAAGCGTAGGGGACTCCTGAATGCCCTGTCCATTTTGATATGGTAGCAAGCATCCTTGAGGTCGATGGAGCACATCCATACTTCTTTTCCCAACAATGGGAGAATTGACTGTAGTGTGACCATACGGAACTTGGACTTTTGTACATAGTTGTTCAGTTGGCTGAGATCTAATATGGGTCTCGGGTCCCCTGTTCTTTTCGGCTCCAAAAAGAATCTTGAATAAGTTACTAATCAGATATGGTCTGAGGGGACATGCTGGATGACTCCTTTTTCTAGCAGCTTTGAAACCTCTGAAGCTGCGTGATCCCTTTGACTGGGTGGAACGTCCAGGATTTTTCTGAATGGAGGGGGATCTGATGAAAAGGGAATGACATAACCTCCGGAAATTATTCCCAATACCCATCGGTCCTGGGTGATGCTTTGCCAGGCTTCCGGGTATAACGATATTAGACCCCCGACTGGCTCCGGAAATGCACAGTCGGGCATCCCATCAGAAACGACAGTAGGGAAAGCCGCGAAAGGAATCGCTGTCTCCCGAATTGCGGGGGGCCCCTCTGCCTCTAGGGTGGCGTCTCCCTGAATAACCTCCCCCTCCTCTGCCTCTGGAGGGGGGCTCACCTTGTGCACCGGGAAAAAACAGCTGTGATTTTTTGAACCACATCTTCCCACCCCTCCGGGCCTTGGGGTAAGGTCTAGAGGGAAGGGAAAAACAGACCTCTACAGCAGACAGAATATTTCCCTCTTGCTCGCACCTGGTGAGGGCGTCTTTCACATTGGTTCCGAACAAAGAAGAACCATCAAAGGGGGCGTCAGTGAAAGAAGACTTGAAGGCCTCCGCGAAATGACAAAGGCGCATCCAGGCTTGCCTCCTAAGGGTGGCTCCTGAGCTTGCTGCCCTACTCGCTCCCTCGGCTGTATATGAAATGAGCTGCATGGAGGAGTTAACGATGGAAATGAGGGTAGACACCTGGGCGTTAACCGTCTGGGCCACCACCTCAGGAATGTTACCCACGAGAGTATCTCCTAACTCCCTGAGGAGATCTCTCCGGAGCAGAGTAAAATGAGACAGGTAGTTCAGCGACTGTAAAGGTAAAGGTTGCTGATGAGAGGGTACACTTCCCGTACCAGTCCATGGTCCTAGATTCCTTGTTAGGAGGATGGACGGAGGAAGAAGTCTCTGCTAATTCCTTCTGAGTGGCCGCCGCCACAAACATGGCATCCACAAGAACTCCTTTGGACAAAAACTCCTTACCTGGGGGAACAGACAGAAATTTATTGGGTCTCCTGGGTACGGGTTCCACAGAATCAGGGTTCTCCCACACCCTCTAACAAATTAAATCCAGGAGCTCAAAGGGTGGGGACACCCAGGAGGTGGAGGGCTGAGCACCAAAGGCCTTCAGGAAGACAGAAGCTTTGGACGGCCAGTCACCACTTTGTTTCAATATCTCCAGGATGTCGGAGAAAGAATCATCAGAGGATGACTTGGGGGACCCCTCAAATTCCTCGAGGTCAGTATCTGAAGTGAGAGACTCATCCTGGGAGTCTATGTGCTTCTTCTTGCACGTTTTCTTTTTAGGGGGCTCCTCAGGCAAAAGCTCTGAGGGGCCCTTAAACTTGGGGACCACTCGTGGGGGTAGCCCTAAGCACAGGGGCTCTGCCGTCTACAGATAGGTGGTGATCAGAGGCTCTCACCGGAATGGTAGGGGACAGAATGACCGACCCGCATAATGTGGCTGAAGATCTGGCCAGTGCACTCTGCATGGCCTCAAAGGCTGCCCCATCCCCCCCGAATCAGAGGACCGGCCAGCCTCCGAGACCACGACAGGAGTCGGGGTTCCCCAAGCCAAGGCACCGAGCGGGAGACTAGGAACCGAAAGGTGTCCCAAGGTGTCCCCCTCGGGCCCGACTGAAGAATCCAGAGTCCCGAACCCCGTGGACGGCGCCAACAGGGTCGGAGCTGATGTCTGCACCAATAAGCCCGGAGGGGCCATCGGAACTGACCTAGGAACATCACATGGAGTGGAGCATTCCAGCTCCGAAGACAGAGATGCACTCGGAGAAGGAATAATCGAAGAAGGTATCGGGACGGGCCAAAACCTGTGACTGAAGGAGCCTCTGCACCACCCTATCAACATCCACATCCGAAAGTGTCCTGGAGGATTTGGAGGACAGGGAGGGAAGATCGGGATCTCCTCTCAGGTGACACCGGTCTAGTACTGGGCGATCGGCTCCGAAGAGGTTCCAATATAACTGGAGCCGACACCGGTTTCATCAACACCGACACTTCCTGCGGCCCCGAGGACAGTGGAGCAGAGGAGGTTGAAGCTAGTTTCATTACTTTCTCCGGTGGCTCCGAGGAGACTGAAGGAGCCGGAGAGCTCTTATGATTTTGTGGATTTTGAACTGGAAGCAGAATCCCTGACCTCTTCGAACGGGGGTTTCAAGAGTCCCTTCAGAATTAACTTATTCTTTCTTTCTTGGAGCACCCTGGGACTAAAAGCATGGCAGAAGCTGCAGGACTCCTGCAGGTGGATTGCTCCCAGACAATAAACGCATACTGAATTGTCCATCGGTGATGGTCATCTTGTAACCACACTTGGGAGCACTTTTTAAAACCCTAAGGTTTGTGCTCCTTGGAATCTTTAGACATCTTGAAAATTAATCACAAACACCAATACAACGAGCAAGTCACTGCCTGACTGGAAAAACAACTGACAGTCACACAAAACCACCACACTAAAGCGCGGGAACACATTTTTCCACAAACAACAGCACACACAATCCTCAGAAGGGACACACACTAAGACTACTAGGGCTAAAAACCTCTAACAAACGGTTTTAGACAAAACTCGCATACAGAACAAGGAAGACAGACACTAAAACCTCTAATTCAAATGGTTTTAGATAGCAAAAAACAAACTGGGACAAGTAAGGGGAAGGACTAGGTCCTCTAACTGAAACGGGCCTAGCCCGTTGGAACAACTTGTGGGATACCACAAAAAACAAACAATCACACTACAGATTTTACCCAAAAAACACCAAATAGAAATAGCTATTAAAATAGCTTTTGTCTGTAACAAATTCTCTCAAGAAGAAGAAGAAGAAAATAGGTACTTAGCCACAGCCAAGAGCGAGACCACGTCAGAGCTACACGAGCGGCAAATAAGATCTGGGGATATGGAGCAATGCAGCATGGGATACCTTCTAAGCCCAGCCAATAGAAGACTTCGAGCTAGAAAAAAGTTTGGCAGAGTCAGAGCCGATATTCGGCTTCGAACCCACAGGTAAGAATGTAGGCGAGATTGGACTACATAACATCTAAATTTTCAGAGGCCAGTATGGAGCAATGCGAATCAAAGTGCTTCTCAACATGTTGGTTTTCTGAAGAACTTTTGGTATAAAGGGAAAAGGAGGGAAGGCGTAAAGTAATTCCTGGGGCCAATCGCATATGAGAGCATCCCTCGATTACTTCCCCGGAGGAGGAATCGGGGCAAAGTATCTACTTCATTGGCGTTCATGCACGTGGCTAAAAGTTCGCAGCAGGGCTGACCCCATTTGCAGAAAATAGCTTCAACAGCCTCCTGTTTTAGCGACCACTCGAGTGGCATAAGAAAGGCTCTACTGAGTTTGTCTGCTATCACGTTGGATTTCCCTGGGATGTGCATTGCTGTCAGAAAACGATGAGAAGCGACAGCCCATTGCCATACTCTTTGGGAAAGAGTCCTGGAATGCCTGCAATGCGTAAAGTACCGCTCTCATCTCTACGCGATTGACATGCAAGTGGTTCTGGTGTTCCTGCCAGATGCCTTGGACAGCCTTTCCCAGATAATGCCCCCCCTCCACCACCACCACCATGAGAAGCGTCCGTGGTCAGTGTGGCTGTTGGTTCTGGAAAAACAAACTGATATCCTGTGGTCAACTGAGTCATTTGAAGCTACCACCATAGGTCCTTTTTGCATGACTCCGTGATAATGATCTTGTGTGACAGTGGTAGATTTTGCATGGACCACTGGGAGAAAAGTAACCATTGAAGGACTCATGTGCAAATGCACTAGAGGTACTTAAATGTTCATCAGCTGCCATGGAGCCCAGAACCTATAAGACTGTCTTTGCTTGCACTTTTCTTTTGTAAATCAAGCTCTTGATTTGACAGTGTAGGGACTGAAACCTTTCGGGGGTAAGTCTGGCCAACATTTCCCTTGAGTCTAACTCTGCACCTAAGAATAAAAATTGCTGTGAAGGCAACAAGGCAGACTTTTTTTAATTTATTGTAATGCCTAGTACAGAGATGGTTTCATCTCTTGCTTACACTAGTAGATGCTTGGTGGTGGCAGTTAAGAACCAGCCATCTAGGTATAGAAACACATGGAATCACAGGTGCCTCAAGTGAACCGTAACTACAGTCATGCATCTGGTGAACACTCTGGGGGCTGTAGTGAGATCACAGGGCAGAGCTCGAAACTGGTAATGACTGTCTCTCAGCCGAAAGCATAAGTGTCTCCTGGATCGCCTGTCCATTTTTTTGTGGTAGTATGCATCCTGGAGATCTACTGATCACATCCAAAAGTCTTTCATCAGAAAGAGGAGTATTGACTGCAGTGTCACCATCCATATTTCTTGACTGACATGTTTAATCTGCTGAGATCCAAAATGGGTCTCCAGCCCTTGTCTTTTTTGGAACTAAAAAGAACCTTGAATAAGTTCCGGATTCTATTTGGTCTGCGGGGACATTTTGGATGACTTTTTTCTAGCAGCTTCTGTACCGCTAATGTTGCGGTCCCTTTGACTGGGTGGAATGTCCGGGATGGATTGTTTCTCCAAGGGGGAGTGGAAAAGGTATGCAATAACTTCTGGATATAATAGTTTGTACCCATTTGTCTTGTGTGATTTCTAGCCAGTCGTTTGGGTACAATGATAGGCGTCCACTGACTGCCTCCAGAGAGAGACAGACAGGTCTCCCCTCAGGAGCGCTGGTTCTGTGTGGACCCCCTATGCCGCAATTGGCCAGTGTGCCAGTTGTAAATCCCACAATATACCAACAGAAAAAGGTCCGGTCGCCCGGACTTTTTTCCGTTGGTGTGAAGTGCCCAGAACAATTTTTTTTTTTTTTTTTTTTTTTTTTTTTTTTTAAATAAAAAAAGGGAAAAAAAACGGAGCAACAGAGACTTTCTTTCCTCCGTTGCTTCCATTTCAAAGCATTGATGTACTGGGTATGCGTAGGAACGCAAGTCCCATACACAAGTGCAGTACATCAACACAAGGAAGCAGTATACCACCACAGGCGGAAGGACAGTAATGCACAGTTACACAAAGACATTATTTAAGAAAAGTATTTTTTTTCTTAAATAATGTCATTGTAGAATAGCAATAACAGACTCCGTGGCTGTGGTATATTGAAATTTACCCACGGTTGGCTTTATTTAATTACGAGGACTTCGCCCTCATGATTCAACCACGCCAACCGTGGGTAAATCTTGTCGGATACTGCTTAATTATACTACGCAATTGTTTATACGCTTACCCCAATAATGTGCAACCTCAGAGTTGGTACATAAGTAGTAGGGAGGGGGGTGCAGGATGCCCCCCCCAAAAAATACTGGTTTTGCAT
>NC_056741.1:718259231-718309231 GCF_019279795.1 Protopterus annectens | reverse complement strand
GTTCCCAGCCTGAAGCGGAGGAATCTCCTGGAGCGTCTGTTCATTTTTATATGATAGTACGCATCCTGGAGGTCTATAGAGCACATCCAGTTTTCCTTTCCCAATAGGGGTAGGATGGATTGTAGCGTGACCATCCGAAATCTTGTTTTCTTGACAGACTTGTTCAAGATGCTGAGATCCAAAATGGGCCTCCAGTCCCCTGTTTTCTTTGGAACCAAAAAGAATTTGGAGTAGATTCCGGATCCTTGCTGGTCTGCTGGAACTGGCTGAATGGCTCTTTTTGCAAGCAACTTTGATATTTCTAACGCTGCTTGATCCCTTTGAGCGGGTGGAACATCTGGAAGGGATTTTTTTGATTGATTTGGAGTGCGAAAGAACGGAATGGAATAGCTTTCGGAAATGATGGACTGTACCCACTTGTCTTGAGTTAGAGATCGCCAGGCTTCTGGGTACAGTGATAATCTTCCCCCGACTGCCTCCGAAGGTGGACAGTCGGGCAACACCTCAGGGATGCTGAAAGGGCTCATCGGAAAAGGTTTCTCGATTGCCCTGGTTCTGCGGAACCCCCCTGCCTCTAGGGCGACGTCTACCATTATTGTTCCCCCCTCTGCCTCTAGAGGGGGAACCGACTCTGTGCGTCAGGCAAAGCCCCTTGAGATTGCTTGCGGAACCACATCTTCCCACTTTTCTGGCCCTTGGGGTAAGGCCTAGAAGGAGTAGAAAAACGGACTCTGACGGCAGAAAGAGTTTTGCCATCCGTCTTGCACCTTGTCAAGGTTTCTTTCACTTGAGGACCAAAAAGGGACGATCTATCAAACGGGGAATTAGTGAAAGACGTCTTAAAGGGATCAGCAAAATTGCATAGCCGCATCCAGGCATGCCGGCCTAAGGCCACACCTGTACCTGCGGCTCTGCTAGCTCCATCAGCCGCATATAAAAGAAGGTGCATGGAGGAGTTAGCTATCGAATTAAGGGTTGCCAGCTGAGCGTTCATCTTATCCTGAAAACCCGCAGCTGTTGGATCCTTTAACATCTCACTCGCTTCCTTGATCAAGTCTCTTTGAAGTCGAGTGAAATGACAGAGGTAGTTCAGCGAACGCATAGAAAAGGTCGCCGACGAAAACATCCGCTTCCCGTACCTGTCCATAGACCTAGATTCCTTGTTAGGAGGATGAACAGGCACTGAAGGATCAGCTAGTTCCATCTTGGTGGCAGCAGCTACCACCATTGCATCCACAGAAACTCCTTTAGTCAAAAATTGTTTGTCTGCTGGTGCTGTAATAAACTTTGAAGGTCTCCTGGGGGTGGGGTCCACAGAGTCAGGAGCCATCCAAGCCTTTTTTGCTACCACCTGCATAAGGGGATCAAAGGGGGGAGATACCCAGGAGGTGGAAGGGCGAGAGCCGAACGCCTCAAGGTACACAGATTCATCCTCCGAAGGGTTAAGGGCTGGCCAATTCCCCCTCTGTTTTAGGATCTCCAGGATGTCTGCAAAGGAGACATCTTCAGAGGGGGAACGGGGGGGAACCTTCAGAATCCTCTAAATCCGTGTCAGAGGTGACAGACTCAGGTGAGTCTATGTGCTTCCTCTTGCACTTTCTTGCTAGGGGGCTCTCCTGCCAATTCAGGAGAGGCCTCGGAAGAGGATGAGATCCCCACAGGGGATTCTTGAGGAGCTGGCTCTCTGCGGTCTGAGAAGAGGGAGTGAGTAGAAATTACCTGAGGCACCGAGGAGGGAGGGGCGGACGGAGCAGACTGTGGAGTTGAACCAGGTTCCAACACACTCCGCATGACCTCGAAAGCACCCCTGTCAGGCAGAGCCAGAGGTCTCCGCTCCGAAGGGTTGAAAACCTCCCCCGGCACCGACAGTGATGGCTCCGAGGCCGAGGTCGGAGCCGAACTCACCAGCGCCGAAGCACCGTGAGGGAGAGCGGGTCGGACAAGGGTCCGATGCCACTCACCCCTCGAGCCAACGAGGGAAGTCCGGCGCCGAGATTCTTCCAATGAAGAAAACGGAGCAGACGACGGCGCCGAAGACAAATGTATCGGCTCCGACGCTGCCACGGTCTCTGGTCCGCAACACCCCGGCTCCAAACTCAAAGGAGTCGGAGGAGGAATATTTTGAGAAATCGGATTAAGCATCGACTGCTGAGTCGGGCTCTGAAGCATTTGGGCCAGTGCCTCGGACTTAAGTCGACTCACTACCCTCTGAAGGTCATGGTCCAAAAGTCTCGACGACCTAGAGGAGTGAGATCTATGGCTCCGTTCAGACAGCAAGGGAGATGCTGGAGCCGAATGAACTGAGCCAAGAGACGGTGACCTAGACCTTTTCCTAGATGTCGGTTCCGATAATTTTATCGGAGCCGACTCGGTAATTTCCAACACCTCGGCTCCGGCCGGAGCCGAGGGAACCGAAGAAATAAGAGTTCGAGTCTCATCGGCTCCAGCCGGAGCTGATGTAGTAGCAGACTTGGAAGCCTTAGGTGTCGACTCAGAAGCTGGAGCCGATGACCTAGAAGGCTTGGAGGGTTTGCCCGAAGAAACAGTCGGGGGACCCTTTGCTTCAATAAGCCTCTTAATACAAGTTAATTTTTTCTTTCCTGCAGGACTCTAGGGCTGAAGCCATGGCATACAGCACAAGAGTCCTGCAGGTGTAAAGGTCCCAGGCAGTACACACAAGAAGTGTGACCGTCTGTCAGAGACATTTTCTAACAGCACGAGTCACACTTCTTGAAGCCTGAGACCTTTGAATCCTTAGACATTTTTAAGGAAAAAAAAGTGTAACCACCACACACACAAACACACTGATTACACTATCCACTAAGAATAACTAAAACTTAAACTATTAAAATTAGTTTTAAAATAGCTACAAACACATCCACACCACTAATAAGGGGATGGAAGGGCCCGAAGGCCTGAGGGAAGAACTAATAAGTTCTTGAGGAAAAAAGGGGTGGATAAACAGGTAGGAAGGGTACGAATCCACTCACTAAGGGAAATAACTAGTAAAAAACTAAATTAAAGGGATTTAAATTAACTATAGACTAATCTATATCAACTAACCTGAAGCCGGTAGAAAACAACACACCTCGATCGCTGTAGCGGCAAACGAGATCTGAGGTATTACCGCCTAGCATTGTGGGATATAAGGGGAGCCTCGAGCCGGTGGAACCAACTCTCGAGCTTTTAGAGTGGCCGAGTCGGAGCCGAGGATCGGCTCCGAACCCATCCAGCAAGAATGAAGGCGAGATGGACAACTTAACATCATAGCATTTAAATACAGACATTAGTCCAGAAGAAAACAAATTTTAAAATATGGTGACATATACTAAACATGGTTAAAATGCAGTTGAGATTCATCAGTGAACAATTGATACAAACTGTTTTTGAGTTACACAACAGCCATTAGCAGTTGTTGCTACAAGAAGTTAGTATTATGTGGTAGGTAGCTGGGAACATGAGTAGCCAAGCTTGCTAAGACTAGGTTGTTGATAGGGGGCTGAGAGAGGTAGTGGGTGGGGGGAATGAATGGTATTACAGGGGGGGGGGTTGCAAGGGCATATCTGGCAAGTTTTGAAACATTATTTTAGTAAGAATTTAAAGTGGGTGCAAGAAGTTACAGAGGTAATTGAGGATGGGAGGGAGTTCCAGAGTTTGGCTATAGTGCAGAAGAATAATGCTTCTCCAGCAGATTTAATGGCTCTTGTGACCTGTAGGAGGTTTTTGTGGCTGGATCTTAGTGGTCTTGTGGTTATGTAGGGTTGGAGTAGATTCTGGAGGGATGGGACTTTTAGTGGTTGGTTTATTAGTTTGTGGGCAAGTGCGAGTTGGTACCACTGAAGGAGGTGGGGGAGCTCTAGCCAGCCCAGTTCTGCTAGTGAGAGACAGTGGTGACTACGGTAAATATTATATATATATATATATATATATATATATATATATATATATATATATATACACACACACATACATGCACACACACATATACACACACAATTTATATATATATATATATATATATATATATATATATATATATATATATATATATATATATATACACACACACACACATATATCTATATAGGATCCGTACAGATTCCCGAAAACATTTCATCGAATGATTATCGGTGGGGCATATTTATGCGAAAGTGCTTTTCTCCAAAAAAGCACTTTCGCGTAAGTATGCCTGTTCCGGAGATCGTACTACGGTACGGGTAACGAAAAATTCCCTTTTCCCCACTGTAGTGGAATCTCGGAGTGAGAATATTAAAGTAGGGGGGGTGTGGGGGACAGAGCCCTCCCACATGGGGTGTGCAGGGGGGCTTGCCCCCCCCTGCATAAACTAGTTTTGTTTTTAATTTTCTTTTATTAACGCACTTTAATGATAGCACTTCTCGGTGAAAAGCACTTTTGTTAAAGTGTGTTCGGTGATAATGGATTCGGGCTTTAGATCCATATATATAGATATATATATATATATATATATATATATATATATATATATATATATATATATATATATATATATATATATATATATATATATATATATATATATAGATATATATAGATATATATAGATATAGATATAGATATATATATATATATATATATATACATACATATACACACACATACACACACACAGTGGCAATATATACAACATACAGGTACATAGTACCGTGGACAGAAGAGGAAACAACAAAGTCCTTGTGTGCCTTACGAGACTTGGAAAGACAGGATCCTCTGCAAGTTTTCTGGGAACATTTATTTTCAATGAAGGCAAAACTGCGGAACGACACTACACAACAATCAACTAAGCAGGAGTGTGCTTCCATGGCGGTGTGGCCTGCAACAAAAACAGAAGACTGTAGTCTGTAGTGGACCAGACTGCACTGCAAGAATGTAACCCATAGAGCTGGGAGCTCTTAACACATCTACAGACAGGGGGGGCAGAATACTTGTGAATTACAATATGGCAGACCAGTGGGGCTTGTATGACAATGAGAGAGAGAGTACATGCACCCAAATTTGGAGCTTCAAGGATGTGTAAGACATAGATAAGGTTGTTTAGTCCTACAGACAAGCATTTCATTCCTATTTAAAACATGAAACATCCCAGGTCCTCAATAACATTTGCTATGATGGGATCCCTTAGCTTCAGGAATCTTACTAAGTACTCTCTGAGACAATGTGCTGCAATTCAGAACAGTACCTTCAGAGGAAAACCTTAAAAGCTCCTTCATAGTAGGTACAGTTCCACTAAACATCAAGACATCCACACTGTGAATGGCAAAGCTGCCAGAAAAACTACAGATCTCTGTCTTACAGATTTCTCTCTGTCCTTTTCCAGTGACAAAGTTTACTGAATTAAATCACCAATACATTTGGCACAGTGGTATCCAGACATCGTGGTTTCAAAAAGGGGGCACATAAACACTACATTTCTTAGCAACACTGAGCACAGACACACACAGACAAAAATCTATTCAAAAGCACACTTTTTGGGCCTGAGAATAGCCATTCAGATTACACCACAGCATTAGCAGAAATTAAGCATTACACACCTAATACTCCAACAAATAAACTTTCGTTACCCCAACATACTCTAACCACCATTTTACTTGTGCAGCCTTGAATGAATCACAATTTCTGCAGTTCACCACCTCTTCCATAAACCTGTTTTCATTACCTAACATATTTTAAAATTGAGCACATCTTAAATGGAAAACTTCGTAATATTTCACATTTCATTCCGTTAAATCTCTTCCACCTTTTGACACTTCCCTATTAAAAAGTGTGCAGACTGAAATATTTTCACCATTCATGTCACCTTCTTTTTCTTCTACAAGTATCAAATACTTCACATTCAGAATTCTCTTTCCAACATTCTTTTCATTTTTCCTACCACCTTAAGCCTACTAACTCTAACTCTTTTGGACACAATTTTGTCAAAACTAGGTACAATACTCCTGTTGCAGTCTAGCTATAGTGGTTGTGTTAACTTCTCAAATACTCCAGATGTAGTCTATAATTAAAAACATAAGTGTAAATTCCTGCTTTTTTACTAAAATCCCCATAAAATACAACTTACCATTTGTCTTTACTGCAGCATTTCCAACACATGCCATAGAATTTCTTGCTGCAGAACCATTCAATAGTGCTATCCCAATGGCAGCTTAAGTATGGATTATTGTAGCCTATATACACACTTACCCAGCATTAATCCCACCTGCTGTCTTATTAGCCAATTCCTCTAGGTTTCTCACTATGCTTTTTTTTTTTTTTCACCTACCCTCTACCAAACCACCTACTGTAATATCAGCATGACTAACGTTATTCAATTTCCAGTGTAGCAATGGCACAAACAGCACTGATCAGAATACAGAACCATGGTGGCACGCTATTCATCTCTACTAATGTAGCACTAACATTTACTCATTTCCTGTTTATTATACATTCCACTTAGTTATTAGCTTCCCATTCTTCTAAGCTTGCCTCCTCACCCTCCTCCATGAGGAAGCATCAACAACTAAGCATACCTCACCCCTAACATTTTCTTTTACTCCCACTGCGACCAAATCATAAAAAAACTGAATTAGTGTTGAACAACATGGCCTTTGTCTCAGAATCTAAGTTTACATTTAGCCTGTGCATATAACATATAGAATAGCCTTTTTCTAGTAAATTCTCTAACTTGTCAAAACACTAAATGGCCTTTTAAATTACCTGGCTCACGTTTGTGAAGTGCCACCAATGCTGCCTCTTTCCAATCATCTGGAGCTGTATTACTGTCCAATCCTCCAAACAAGGAATTTTGGCATTTTTTCCGTACTAAAACAAAGGCAAAGAATTTAATTTAATACCTCAGCAACATTTCAGAATATTATAAATTACTGTATTACTTCCCATGCTTTCACAATTGCATCTAAAGTTGCTTTACCATGTTTCCCGACATATTAAAAATCTCCCTAGAATCCTACCCAAACCACTTGTGCTTCTGCATGCCTTACTAAATTTTGCTGACTTTTTTCCTCATCGTTTCATCCAAACCATGGCTGCAACTTTTCCTTCCCTTTCCTATGTGCTTATTACATCCTACATTACAATGCAAGACTAACAATAAACAGAGTTCCCTTAGCCATACACCAGATCACATTCTTTCTTTAAACAATTCATCCAACAGCTTGAAACCAGGATTTGAGGTTCCTGTGTCTACTATTGTAAATTATGTTGAATGGTCACCATTTTCAAGGCAACCCTTGCTTCCATTTGTTTTACCTCCTTTCTACTGTTAGTATCAAAACCAACAATATCACCTTTCCTTCTATAAGTGTGCAATCCATGTATACCACATCTTATAGGTTCATCAATTCTTACCAAGCTTACAAGCAAGAAAGCCACTGAGAAGCTTAGTCATAGCACATGGTTATAGTGAGAGATCACACAATACTAGTGGGAGACCAATAAGATCTCAAGTAGAAATTCCTCACATATCCCGGACAAACATATTCAATCACCAATCCAATCACCTACACTAGAGTGCCAAGAATGTACTCTGCTTGATATGTAAAGCAAGCCTATTCCAAAAATGTGGACTTGCTGGCTAAGGGACCTGTCACACCAACTGGCTGAATAGGTTCTCGTTCCCTATAGCGGATGTTGCTTTACCACCAGTTCTGTTTAAGTGAAGGAATTCAAAAGGTATGGGATCATTCACAGCATGAAAAGCCAAGCCTGGATCACTCCCTTAACAGCCTACATAAGACTGAAAAAAGGGACTGGGTCTTTTATTCTGGAGCAGCTAAAGGTACAGAAATGCAAGATCTTTTTACTGAGGAAAAGTACACTTACCATAAATGTAGATGTTAGAGTGTATTCCCTGTTGCAGTCATTATATTTGGGTAATCCTGCTGGCAGGTTGCCCTCAGATGGCCTGAATTCCAGTCTTGGGTCCTGCGTCGGCTGCTTTCGCCCCCCTTCCAAGCAAATACACCACATAGGTTGTGTAAATCAAAGGAGGAAAGAAAAGTTCCAGCAGAAAAAAGGGGATGGCGGGTGGGTAACCTGGACTGCAACAGTGAGTACAGTTGTACTGTACTATGTTCTTCAAGTTTTATTGTTGCAGTCATTACATTTGGGTAGAGTCCTAAAGCTATGGTTGGGAGGATGAAGCTAAACAGCATTAGGAGCAGCTATGAGGCCCTGCAGAACTGCAGTGGCAAAGCCTGCCCTGGATTTAGAGTAGAGTGGCAGATGATAGTGCTTTGTAAAGGTGTGCACTGAACTCCCCAACCTCTAAAATGTCTTTGGTTGGTACTCTCCTGAGAAAGGCTGCTGAAGTGGCTACAGCTGTGGTTGAAAGTGGCCTAATGCCCTTAGGCACTGGCTTGCCATGGTGTAAATAGCAAAAACGAATGCAGTGGCCTATCCACTTTGAAATAGTCTGCTTTGAGATGGCCGTTCCTTGTGATCCTGCAGCATATGCCACTAGTAATTGCTCTGTCTTTCTGAAAACTTTGGTTCTGTCCAAGTAGAATCCTGAAAACTTTGGTTCTGTCCAAGTAGAATCCTGAAAACTTTGGTTCTGTCCAAGTAGAATCTAAGCTATCTGTGTACGTCCAAAGAATGCAGAATTCTCTCCCCCTTGTTCTGTGGATTTGGATAAAAAGTTGGCAGATGAATAGTTTGGTTAAGAGCCACTGGACACCACCTTAGGCATAATGTTGGGTTCGTCCTCAGAGAGACCCTGTCTGGATAAAAAATAAGAGGTTCCACAGCCATGAGTACCTGTAGCTCTGAAACTCGTCTTGCAGAAGTTATTGCTAGGAGCAGAGCTGTTTTCCAAGACAAAAACTTTATATCAGCAGTAGCAGCTGGCTCAAAAGGAGGCAGGGTGAGTTTTTCCAAGACATAGTTGAGGTCCCATTGCAGGTATTGGTGATCTCATTGAAGGTCTTAAATTTTTGGCTCCTCTGAGGTACTGCTTTAATAAAGGATGAGAAAAGATTGGTGGCTCTGTATTGTAATGAGCCAAAATGGCAGAGGCATGAATTTTAATTGATGAGAAAGATAGGCCTTTTGTCCAGCATCTCAGTTAAGTATTGCAAAATCTGAAGAATATTTGGTACAGCTGTATCAGTTCTTTGTGCCTGGTTCCAAGCACAGAATCACTTCCATTTTCCAGCATAAGATTTTCTAGTACTAGGCCTTCTGGCTTCCAAAATGACATCCATCACAGCTTTACTGAGAGGTGCGTTTTGTATGACTACATTATCCGCCATGCTGCCAGGTTTAAAGTACTGAGTTGGCTGTGCAGGATCTGATTATTTTGCTTGGACAGTAGATGAGGTATTGGAGGTAAGGTCCAAGCTGGACATGGAGACAAGTTCCTTAGGATTGGATACCAGTACTGGTGGGGCCAGTCTGGGGCAATCAGTATCATCTTTGGCTTCTCCTGTCTGACCATTAGGAGTAACTTGGGGAGGACAGGCAGTGCAGAAAAGGCATATACTGATAGGGCGTCCACTTTCCATGCTTGTCTGTGATAAATCCTTGTGCAGAATCTTTTTAGTTTGTAGTTGTGATGGGAGGCAAATAGATCTATGTCCGGGCATCACAATTTCCTTGTTATCATGCTGAAGACTTGTGGATCCAGCTGCCACTCATGGGGAACCATGAGGTTTCTGCTTAGTTCGTCTGCCAGAGGCGTTTTCCTTTCCTGGCAGGAAATGTGCCTGCAGATGTTACTTGGTAAGTCAATGCTGTGTCCCACAAAGTCATGGCTACTCTGCAAAGGGGGGTAAGAATGTATGCTCCCCTGCTTGTTTATATACCACATGACAGTGGTGTTGTCTGTCTTTATCAGTAGCTGTCCCGGATGAAGTAGGTTCTTGAAGGCCATCAGGGCATTTTGAACAGCTAGCATCTCTTTTTGATTGATATATAGATGCATTTGGTTTGAGGACCATGTGCCCTGAATGCATCTTCCTGCCATGTGGGCCTCCAGGCATAAACTGATGCATCCGTTGTTAGTGTCTGCCTGACTGGGGGTAATGTGAATGGCTGTCCCTTGTTCTGGTGACAAGCCTTCGCCCACCATCAAAACTCCTGTTGCAGGCAGGGAATGAGAATAATCATTGGTTTCCAGGTTGTGGCAATGTTGAGTCCAAACACTTTTTAGGTACCATTGAAGTTTCCTCATATACAGTCTTGCATATGGAATTAGTAGGATGCAGGATGCCATGAAGCCCAAAGCCTGCAGAATTTTTCTTGCAGATAACTGGTCCTTTGTTCCCAACATTTTGAAATAGGTAGTCAGTTGCCTTTGTTTGTCTGGCGTGAGATAAGCCATCTGGGCAGTTGTTAAGCTTGCACCCAGGAATATTATCTCTTGAGAGGGTACTAGTTTTTATTTCTTTTCGTTTACTGTGTACCCTAGGCATGTTAGAAGTCTTTTCACAAATGCCAGATGCTGTAGAAGAATGGCCTTGTTCTCCGCTTGAATTAGACAGTCATCCAAGTAAGGCTATATTTGCATTCCTCTTTGTCTGCAGAATGCAATTACTGGTGCCAGGCACTTTGTAAAGACCCTGGGTGCAGTAGATAAGCCAAAAGGCAGTGCACAGAATTGGTAATGCATTAGAGCCAGCCTTGAATCTGAGGTATCTTCTGCATGATGGTCTGTTTGGGACATGCAGGTATGCCTCTTTTAGGTCTAAAGTCACAAGCCAAGCATTCTTGCCCAGCATGGGCAGAAGCTGCTGCAAAGTCAACATTTTGAATTTTGGTATATCCAGGAATGTGTTCAGAATAGATTGGTCCAGTACTGGTCTCCAGCCTTGTCCTTTCTGGGTACCAACAACAGTCGAGTAAAATCCTTGCCCCTGCTCTTGCTCTGGTACTTGGTGAATGGCCCCCATGTCCATGAGGGATGAGACTTGTTTTTGCGCCTCTGCCCATTGATTTCTTAGCAGATTTGGCCAGCCGTTTGCCTTTGGCAGGGTATGGAAATGGAACTTGTAGCCTTGTGACACTATATTTAGAACCCATTTGTCCTGGGTTATAATGTACCAATTTTGAGAAAAAAGTGTTAATTTTCCCCCTAAGGGTGCTGCCAGGAGATAAGTGCTTGGTGCAGGCAGGTGGAAGTCATTGGGACCGTTTCCTGTATGGTTGTGATTTGTGTTCTCCAACTTTGGAGGTAGAAGCACCCCATTGCTTTGACCTGTATGAACCTTGCGCCTGGGATCTGCCTCTAGGGCATCTGGATCTGTCCGTTTGAGGTCTGTCAGACACAGGAAAGTACCAATTTTTTGTAGGCCAGTGTCTACTAAACCTAGGTGGCTGCACTTGTAAAAAATCTTTGACAGTTTGCATAGATTTAGCTTTGTCCTCCATTTTCTTTAACACCTCTTCTGCCTTAACACCAAACAAAGTATCATGCTGTAAAGGTGCATCTAATAATTGAACTTAGACATGATCAGGCAGATTTTGTTCCTTTAACCAAGCATGCCTCCTAATTACAGAACCCGTAACTGCGGCCCTGCAGAAGGCCTCCAAAGAATCAAAACCACAATGCAAAGCATGCTTTCCAACTTGTTCAGCTGCATGCAATAAATCTGCATTTCCTTTTTTTCTGCACATTCAGAGTTTAACACTTTCTGTTTAAACAATGCCATGACATGTTGCTGATATTTGAGCATATGAAACTGACAGTTTAAGGCCCTTATAGCCAAGGTAGCAGATGTGTAAACCTTTTTTCCCCCTATCTATCCAGTGGCCTAGAATCTCTGTCAGAGGGGGTAGGGTTTTTTGCAGCGTAAGCCTCAACTCCTTTGGGACCCTGTGAAATAGTTTCTGGGTCTTTAGCAGGGTTTTTAAAAAGGAACCTATGAGAGTCAGAAACCCTGTAATATCTGTCAGGCTTAACAGGAGCTGGAGGTAAGGAGACAGGGGTCAGACTAGACTCAGAAAACGCACCATCTACAATGTCTAACAGGTGGAATGGCTAGAGGCCTGTGTGGAGGTAGTAAAAGGAAATCCCTGAGCCTCTTTTTAGATTCTGAAAAATCTTGGCTCTCCCAATGGAATGTTCCCTCATGGTATACAAGGTTTCCCCAAAAGAATAGTCCTCTGGAGGAGAAGCTGAAGGTATAGATTCTTCAGCATCAGAATCCTCATAGGGGGGAAGAAAATATTCCTGATCAGAAGAGGAATCAGAAGAAACAGAAACCTGATCTGAAGATTCAGTCAGTCTCTTGCCTAGGCCTCTTATCAGGAGGGGGATGGGAACCCCTGATCAAGGTAATCAAGTCTTCGGACATTTTGAGCATCTGTTTTTTGGGCATAGAGGCCTGTCCATGTGGCTCTTGAGTTTGTTTCTTTGCTTTAGAAGGTGCTTTAGTCTTTGCCTTTGAAGCTGAAGTCGGTTTAATGTAAAGATGTTTAGGTCTGAATACACCCCCAGAAGCCGGTGCCTGCATAGCGGCTCCGGACCCATCTGAGGGAATAGTGTCTGAGGCTCCAATACCTTGAGTTTCCAGAGGCATAGCAGACTCCACATGGGAGTTGGTAGTGGCCTGCGACTCTAAAGTAGTGGGCATCAGGGGCTGCGAAAGCGCCTCACTGAGAACCGGCGACTGGCTTAAGAGAAGCTTTGTCGCCAGTTTTGGACCTTTGTTGTTTATCTCTCTCCTTTTCTTTGTGTTTTTTGTGAACTCCGGTAGTCGGATGGCTATCCGACGACATTTCTGGATAATTAAACCGGCATCCAAAATAGTTTAAACCAAAATCATACCGAAGCTTAATAGTGCGTTGGTTAAATCTAGCACAAAACCGACAACCAGAAACGTTGTGATCAGGGCCTAGGCAAGGAATACAGTAAGAATGAAAGTCCTTATGAGGTATTTGCTTTCCACAAGAAATACAATTATTAACTTTTTCTGACATCGGTCTGAAGCAAGAAAAAAAAAAGTTCCCCCAACGTGGTACTTAGCTTTATTGAAGACTCTGGGTCTGAAACTTGAACATGAAAATCTCTGGAGTCGGCCGACCGGCACTTGCGAGCTGCTTCTGTTTCGGGCACTGCACGGCAAGAAAGACTGAAGAAAATGGCGTCAGCTGCTTCTTTTACACCTCTGACGACCTGACGTCAGGGAAGGGGAGACAGCAGCCGACGCAGGACCCAAGACTTTGGAATTCAGGCTGACTGAGGGTAACCTGCCAGAAGGATTACCCAAATGTAATGACTGCAACAGTGAAACACGAACATAATCACTGAGGTTTCTCTTGCTGGTTTAGATGCTTGATAAGAAGGTACATATCCAAGGGGACATAACTCACCAATGACCCTAATAAGAGAGAAATAAGATGGAATATCGTGTGGAAAAAATACCACAAAGAATAATCTGTAAAAAGAACAGATTTTCTAACCATGACACAAACAGGGTAGTCAAAGGAGTGTTAAATATTAACATGGATTACATACCCAAATCCCTAAAGACTGGCCAGATTTCATCTATACTATATGAGGCTGGGATGCTGGATTTACTAAAGAAAGAAAATAGTTATTTTTTGGAGCACTCAGACCCTGCTGTCTATGTAATCCCCTACATGGCCACTCAGCCCATTTGTTTCCGATCACCACACTGAAAGTCAACAGAGAGGGGCCATCAGACCACCAGAAGGGGTGTGTTTTTTTTTTTTTTCCAATCTTACTTTCCCTGTAACACCCAGTTAAACAAAGCTGGAGGACGTGCAATGGGCTGACGGCAGAGGCCGCCTACTCAAGGTGCATACCCTCCACCGCAGACTAAGCACCATCATAAGCACTACCCCCAGAAAGAGGCAAGCAATCAACACTACTGAGGCTAATAAGTCTGCAACTCCCAGGTTGAGGTCAAGGACCACCTTTAAGCAACACAAACAAAAGATGTTCTTCACTCCTCAGGGGTATAACCACAGACGATGCTGGATGACAACCTGGATGCACTGGCTTTGCTATGTGGTGCCAAGTCTTCTCTTAAAAATCCAAAACATTGTCAGGATGTACGAAAAGTACAGTTTTGTACCTACCATAAATGTAGATGTCCGATAGATATGCAACTGCAGTCCTGACATATGGGTTGTCCTGCCTCATTTCGTCTTGGAAAAATTAACTCATCCTCCTTTTGAACCAGCAGCATCTTCAGAAATGCAATTTCTCTCCTGGAAAATGGTTTTCCTGTTGGCAGTTACCTCAGTAAGAAGAGTCTCTGAGATACAGGCCCTGATGGCAGTACCTCCCTTTCTCATTTTTCATCAGGACAGAGTTTCTCTAAGAACCAATCCTTCATTCATGCCAAAAGTGATATCCAGGGTGTCTCTAAATCAAGCAATTCACCTGCCTACATTCTTTCCCAACCCTCAAAATAGGGGGGAAAAGCTGCTGCACACTTTGGACATGCACAGACAATTACTCTACTACTTGGACAGAACAAAGACCACCAGAAAGTCTGACCAATTATTTGTAGCTTATGCTGCTGGAGTGCAAGGAAAGGCAATCTCCAAACAAACAATATCAAAATGGATTGGACACTGCATCAGACTCTGTTACTCTTTCCATGGAAAAGGTGTACCAGCCAATATTAAGCCACACTCCACCAGAGCTATAGCCACATCCACAGCCTAAGAGGAGTGGCTACAAAGGACATTCTAGAGGCTGCTACATGGAGCTCCGTGCATACATTTACCAAACACTACAACCTGCCTTTATACTCCAGATCCCGAGCAGGCTTTGCTTCGGCAGTCCTGCAGGGCATTTTAGCTACACCATCCCTTTCTTAGATCCTACCACCCCCAGCTTGGCTATGGTATTCAACCCATATGTCAGGACTGCAGTTGCATTCTTGAAGGACATAGTACAGTTTTGTACCTACCATAAATGTAGATGTCCGATAGATATGCAACTGCAGTCAGGTTTTCCCTCCCTCCTACCCCTCTGCAATTTTCCTTTTGGGTCCATTCCCCCTTTCCTCTATTAGCTGGGGATATCTGCTATGGTGTATCTGTTTATTACTGTTGTGCATGTCTGGAATTTTTTATCCATTCACCAAATTTAGCCTTTTCTGGAGGGCACCTGGCATCTGGGGCAAGAAACACTGAAGCAGATGGTGTCGGCGGATGCCTTTATACCCCAGCCGCTCTGACGTCGGGGAGAAGGCGACATCGGCCGACGCCGGACCCGGACTTTGGAATCCGGCCGACCGAAGGGCTGCCTGAGGCAGGACAACCCATATGTCAGGACTGCAGTTGCATTCTTGAAGGACATCTGTATTTTTACATTTTGAGAAGTGCCAGAAGGACAGGTTCCAAAGTTATTTCATGAGGGAAATTGGTCCGGAGTTAGTTCACAAGGGGATAAGAATTGAGGTGAAGTTGGAAAACAACATGGCAAAAAATAATATTGGCATCTTAAAAGGATATGCTATTAGATGAGACTACAGTTTAGAATTGTTGGTTACTTCTAAGCTTTGTTATATAGCTGAAGGAGGCCTTCAGGTTGACTTTGAATAGACTATAACCCTAAGTTGTCCATACACCTTGCATTTTCACATGTTAAAACTTGAGGAACTTAGTTCAATTTCTTTTTACAACAAAAAAGTGGAGATCTTTCAGACGGCACTTTTTTCATTTCATTATAGACAGCTTGTTGATTTGGGAGTTCCACCACATGGGTTTAGTTTGCCATTATACTTCAGATTAATGGGTACTAACAACTCAACAAATCTACTAAACAGAGAATAAAATCCAGGAGTAGGTAACAGTGTACAAGTACAAAGTCTATCAGGAGCTACACCATTTGTGAGCAAGTATTAAGACTGGAAAATGAACAAAAACTGGGTTTGTAGTCATTCATGACTGGAGAGGAGTTATTAGGAACAATGAAGCAGGTTTTCGGTGAGAAGGCCACAGTAGGATGGTCAGATTTGATCAGAGAGGAAAACAAGCAAGGTGGTACAACTGGAGGATACATTAGCAGGGACAAGGTATACAAGAATGACACCTCTTGTGGACAAGATAGCACTCTCATCAGCTGCACTGGCAGTTACAAAATCCACAAATCTGACAATACTTGCTCTTGATAGTATACGAAACTGGATAGTTGAGGTCACCCATAAGAACGATAATATGGTTTGATGGGTAACTTTTATAACTGGTTAAGGCATTCTGCATGCTCTGAAGGTGCCACAGATAGGGTTTTATAACTTGGTTATAATGCGATACAGTGTTGCTAAAACTTCAACCAGTCCCAGATATGAATCGTGTAAAATTTAGCAAGAAATAATGGAGTCATAAATAAATATGAATACTCCACTACAGATGACGATGGGTCTAATCATCTGATAGGCATTACATCATGGAATACAGGGAATATCATTACACTTAATCATCATTTGGGTAACTTCAAAACCTAGCTTAAGTCTGGCACTTTACTGTTCAAGCTACTGTTCTTTGATAGTAAATTCCAGTCCAGATAACATCATGGAGGAACTATGTTGGGATGCCCATTAGGTGAACCATGCCTGAAAAAGTACAGTTTTGTACCTACCATAAATGTAGATGTCCGAGGGGTATGCATCTGCAGTCCTAACAAATGGGTTGTCCTGGCCTCAGGCAGCCCTTCGGTCGGCCGGATTCCAAAGTCTGGGTCTGGCCTCGGCTGATGTCGCACTTCACCCGACGTCATAGCTGCAGTTCAGCGGGTATAAAGGCATCAGTCTGCGCCATTTTCCTCAGTGTTTCTTGCCCCAGATGCCAGGTGCCCTCTAGGAAGGCTAAATTTGGATAAATGCAAATGTTTCCAAACAATAGAGAGCAGATAGAAATAAACATGTATATACATATATACAAACAAACAAATACACCATAATAGATTCCCCCAGCTAGCTACAAGATGGGCAAATACCCTAGGAGTACCACAGAGGGGAAGGAGGGTGGGTAATCCTGACTGCAGATGCATACCTCTCGGACATCTACATTTATGGTAGGTACAAAACTGCACTATGTCCTTCAAGGATGCATCTGCAGTCCTAACAAATGGGTAGAATACCATAGCCAAACTGGGGGAGGAGGCACTAAGAGTTTATGGTGTAGTTAAGATCCCTTGCAAAACAGCAGTGGCAAAACCCGCTCGGGATCTGGAGTATAAAGGTAGATTATAATGCTTGGCAAATGTATGCACGGAGCTCCAAGTAGCAGCCTCTAAAATGTCTTTGGTAGCCACTCCTCGTAAGAAAGCTGTAGTAGTGGCTGTAGCCCTTGTGGAGTGAGGTCTGATGTTTTCTGGAGTTGCCTTTCCATGAAAAGAGTAACAAAATCTAATGCAATTTCCTATCCATTTTGAGATTGTTTGTTTTGAAATTGCTTTTCCTTCCATTCCTGTTGCATATGCTACCAGAAGCTGGTCAGTTTTTCTATTCTTGGTTCTGTCCAGGTAGTAGCGCAATTGTCTGTGTACATCCAAGGTATGCAGCAGTCAGTTTTTCTATTCTTGGTTCTGTCCAGGTAGTAGCGCAATTGTCTGTGTACATCCAAGGTATGCAGCAATCTTTCCCCCCTGTTCTGTGGGTTGGGGAAGAATGTTGGTAGGTGTATTGCTTGATTTAATGATACCCTGGAGACCACCTTTGGCATAAAGGTAGGATTAGTTCTCATGGACACTCTATCCTGATGGAAGATAACGAAGGGCTGTACTGCCATTAATGCCTGTAATTCAGAAACCCTTCTAGCTGAAGTGATTGCAAGCAGGAATGCAGTCTTCCAAGATAAGTACTGCAATTCTGCTGTTGCTGCTGGTTCAAAAGGGGGAAGTGTCAACTTAAGTCCCATGTAGGCAATGGTGGTTTCCTTGGTGGCTTTACATTTTTAATTCCTCTGAGAAACTGCCTGAGTAGAGGTTGAGAAAAGACTGGAGGATCCATGTTGTATTCTGCTGAAATTGCTGATGCATGAATCTTAATGGAGGAGTAAGACAGACCATTGTGGAAAAGCTCTGCTAAGTATTCCAGGATGTTAGCTATGTTTGCCAATGATGCATCTACTCCTTTTGTTGCACTCCAAATGAGATATCTTTTCCATTTTGCTGAATAAGTTTTTCTTGTTGAGGGTCTGCGAGCCTTCAAGATAATGTCTTTAACCCTTTGAGATAAATCTGGGTTATTTTTCCTTATGTAATGTTCCAAGCAGCTAGCTGCAGTGTTTTCAAGTTTGGATGCAGGATTTTGAAGTTGTTCTGTGTTAGCAGTAGAGGTAGTAGGGGTAGAGGCCATGCGTGTTCCCGAGACATACTCCTCAGTAGCGGGTACCAATGTTGCCTCGGCCAATCTGGAGCTATCAAGATAATTCTCGGGTGATCTTCTTTGATCTTCAGTAGCACTTTGTGCATCAAAGGAAGGGGTGGGAATGCATATGCTGTCAGGTTTTCCCAACTGAAGGATAGGGAGTCCACCTTCCAAGCAAGTGGGTGGTATATCCTTGTGCAGAATTTTTTCAATTGGTGGTTGTGTGGGGATGCGAACAGGTCTATTTCTGGCAGTCCCCATTTCCTTGTGATGGTTTTGAAGATGTCTGGGTGCAGCATCCATTCGTGGGCATCCGTGGTGGTTCTGCTCAAGATGTCTGCTAGTATATTTTCTTTTCCTGGCACAAATATGGCTTGGAGCTGAATGTTGAGGCTCAGGGCCACATTCCAGAGGTCCATTGCCATCCGGCATAGAGGATATGAATGTGTGCCTCCCTGTTTGTTGATATACCACATAACTGTGGTGTTGTCCGTCCTTATCAGCAAATGACCCTGTTGCAGAAATGGTCTGAATGTCTGAATTGCCTGTTTTACTGCCAGCATCTCTTTTTGATTTATGTGTAGGTTCGTCTGGTCTTGAGTCCATAAGCCTTGTATGCACTTGTCCACCATGTGTGCCCCCCAACCGAGGTCTGAGGCGTCCGTGGTGATTGTCTGGCTTGGCTGAGGCCTGTGGAAGGGCAGTCCTTTGTTCAATTGACAGGCCTGGGCCCACCACTGGAATTCTTGCTTCAGGCATGGAATTATTGGAATTTGGGTTTCTAGGCTGTGCTTGTGCTGAGACCATAAATTCCTCAGGTACCATTGCAACTTCCTCATATGTAGTCTGGCATGTGGAATTAATATTATGCAGGATGCCATGTAACCCAGGGCTTGCAGGATTTTCCTTGCTGTAAGCTGGTTCTGCGTTGTTAATGCCATGAAATAGAGTGGTAGCTGCTTCTGTTTTCTGCTGTGAGGAATGCCATCTGGTTTGATTTGTCCAGTTCTGCACCCAGGAAGATTATCCTTTGGGATGGTATCAGCCTTGACTTTTTTGTGTTGACTGTGTATCCCAGGGCTTGTAGCAGGTGAATAACCTTTTTCAAATCTTTTGTTAATTTGTCTTTGCTGTCCGCTTGTAACAGGCAGTCATCCAGGTATGGATAAATTTGAATTCCCTGAAGCCTGCAATGAGCAATTACTGATGCCAGGCATTTCGTGAATACTCTGGGCGCAGTAGATAAGCCAAAAGGCAATGCTGAGAATTGATAATGCTCTGATCCTGCAAGAAATCTGAGGTATCTTCTGCAATTTGGTCGTATGGGGAGATCCAGAGTCACCAGCCAAGACTCCTTGCCCAGCATGGGAAGAAGTTGCTGTAGGGTCAGCATTTTGAATTTTGGAACAATGAGATATGTGTTTAAAGCGGACAGGTCGAGGATAGGTCTCCATTGGTTTTCCTTTCTTGGTACTAGGAAAAGCCTTGAATAAAATCCTTGTCCTTGTTCCATAGCCGGTACCTTTTCTATAGCTCTCATCCTTAGTAAGTGGTCTATTTGCTGTAGAGCATTTGTCCTTTGGTTTGGAGGTAGGTTTGGCATTCCTCTCTTCCTTGGAAGAGTATGGAAGTGAAACCTGTAGCCTTTGTCTATTGTCTGTAAAATCCATTTGTCTCCTGTAATGTAATGCCAATTTACTGAAAATAAGGCTAATTTTCCGCCTAAGGGTGCTGCCAGTTGTTCCCTGGTAGGCGGTTTCAGAGCCAAGTCACTGTGATTGTCCTGTAGAAGTGGCAGTGGCTGGATCTGTGGCAGTAGTTCTCTGGCTGTTAGGCTGCCACTGACGTCCCCTGTAGGCACCTCTGGATTGCCCTCTGCCTCTAGGGCATCTATTCCTGCTTCTCTGTGCTCTGGTGGTGTCTGGAAAGGACCAATTCTTGGAAGGCCAGTTCCTACTAAACCTCGGAGGCTGGACCTGTAAGAAATCCTTGACTGTCTGGACAGACTTAGCTTTTTCTTCCACCTTCTTCAACACTTGCTGTGCAGGGGAACCAAACAAACTGTGCTTTTCCATGGGAGCATCTAGAAGCTTTGACTTTACATGGTCTGGTAAGGATTGTTCTTTTAACCATGCATGCCTTCTGACCACTGTACCAGTCATAGCTGATCTAAAGGAAGCCTCCAGTGCATCATAGCCACATTTTAAGGAATGATTACTGACCTGCTGAGTGTTATGCACCAAATCCTGAAGGGACTTGCGGTCTAAAGGTTCAGGCGAGGACAGTTTTTTAGTGAGCTGATCTAACAGAAATTCCTGATACTGAATCATGTGGAATTGACAGTTTAAGGCCCTAGCCGAAAGAGTAGCAGAAGTATAAACTTTTTTACCCCATCTCTCCAATGCCCTAGATTCTCTTTCAGAGGGGAGGGTTTTTTTAGCAGAGGCAGCTGCTACAGCTTTGGGGCCCTGTGAAATAGTTTCAGGATCTGCAATAGGAGCCTTATACAAATGATAATGTGTGTCCGGAACCCTGTAGTATCTGTCGGGCTTAGCAGGGGCCGGAGGCAGTGAGTCAGGGGCAATACAAGCATCATTAAATGCATCATCCACAACTGTAAGTACTGGAGGAATAGCTAAAGGCCTATGCTGTGGTAAATGTAAAAAGGTCCTAAGCCTTTTCCTAGAGTCTGAAAAAACCTGGCCCTGCCATTGAAATTGTTCCCTCATAGCATGCAAGGTTTCCCCAAAAGAAAATTCCTCAGGAGGAGAGGCAGAAGGTATGGAATCCTCTGCATCAGAGTCCTCATATGGAGAATAAGGGCCCTCTGGAGGATTTGTATTTTCTGAATCATCTGAGGAATAATCTGAAGAAACTGGCTCAGGGGGCTCTGCTCTAAGCCTCTTCTCTGGAGGTGGGTGAGAGGCCCTGTCAGGGTGAGACTGGGTTCCCCTGATCAAAGAAATGAGATCCTCTGCTAAACTAAGCATTTGAGTACTAGAGCTAGGCCTGTGAGAGGGGGCTTTAGCAGGCACGGCCTTTGAAGATTTAACTGCTTTAGCCCTGGCAAAAGCCTTAATTGACATGGATGCAGGGGGCCTAGCAGCTCCACGAGCAGGAGTAGATACATCTAAGGGGATAGTATCTGATAAATCCTGAGAAACTGTAAGAGCAGGTGGATTTTCAGTAGCAGATTCAGCCATGCTGGAAGAGGCCTCGGTAGGAGGCAGGCATGCTTTCGGCCGAAGGAAGAACCACAGACTCGGCTTCGGCCGAAACAGACACACTCGCGGCTGGCTCAACCGCGGTTTCGGCCGAAACCGCAGGCCGCGAGTGTCGGTCCTTTTCCTTATGCTTTTTAGCTAAATGTGAAGTCGGAGTCTCCGATGGCATGATATAAGCAAAAGCGGAGCCAAAAAACTCCTCTGCAAACTCCGACCGACGTCTAAGTGTTCGTCGGTTGAAGGAAGCACAGACTAGACAAGCTGCTACGTCGTGGTCTGGGCCTAAACAAGGTAGGCAGTAAGAGTGGAAACCTTTATGAGGTATTTGTTTCCCACAAGTTAAACAGTTATTCACTTTTTCTGACATCGGCTGAGGCAAGAAAGAGTCCCCAACGGGGTACTTAGCTTTTAGAAGTCTTGGTAGTAGCAATCTCTGGTTCTGACCGACCGGCACTTGCGAACAGCTTCTGCTTGGCGCCACGGCAAGAAAGACTGAGGAAAATGGCGTCGGCTGATGCCTTTATACCCGCTGAACTGCAGCTATGACGTCGGGTGAAGTGCGACATCAGCCGAGGCCAGACCCAGACTTTGGAATCCGGCCGACCGAAGGGCTGCCTGAGGCCAGGACAACCCATTTGTTAGGACTGCAGATGCATCCTTGAAGGACATCTTAGTGTGTGTGTAGCAAATGTTTTATCAAGTATGCAAAAAACAAGGTACGAGAGAGACAAGCCACCCTTGGCCAAATTGGTGGAAAAATGGTTTACGCCTAAACCCACATAAACTGATCCCCCAGACACCAACTTGCTAGCCAATTACTGAAGCCATTTTTTGAACCTTCAATTTTGGCATCATTCTTGGTGACTGTAGAACACTGCTGAATGCCAGGACCTTTCCTTCATACACATGTGGAGAGCTTAATATCTTGCTGCATCTCTCCTAAGGTGCAGCACCCAAGATCACTCACACCCACATGGGCAACGATAAAATCATAATCACATCTGGGACAAAGGCAGTATCTATTCTTAGCACTAGTGAAGTAACTAACTGCCACCCTACCTTTAACCAACTGGATTAGTTCCAAGTTTGTGCAGCTTACAATGGAGTCATCAATAACCAAGACAAATACAAATCTGGGATGTGAAGCAAGCTTAACGAAACTTAAGGGTATAGGCTTGCAGTGGATGACATACTTGGCATAACCAGGCATGGATGCATGTGAATGTGATGTTAGTATTTTGGCTACAGGGCTGACAGAAGTTAAAAGGTTGTCGACAAGACTTAAGGGAGGGCACATAGGCAATGTTTATTTTACTACCTCAACATACGTAGGAAAGATGTAGATGATTTTGTGGTAATATAGTACTTTTGTGGTGTACACCATCTGTGGGAAGGATGCAGAGACTTGTCTTCAATTTTTAACAAGTACATCTCTCATATGCGAGAATCTGTATATGCAAGAAAAGGGTTAAGAAAAAATTGAGCTGTTAGTAAACACGAGGCACCTATATTGCAACAGAAGGAAAAATGAGTGCTTTCAAACCTGCTGAGCATAAGAATAAAGCCAGAGTCCCTCACAGGCAGGCTAAGGATTTGAATTAAGTTGACTGGGACTCAACCATGACAGGTAGCATTTCTTTCAGTGCTACTTAAGGGGTATCGATGAGGAGTGGCACAGGAAGGCACAGAGATAAAGAAGTACAAGCCACTACAGATGCGACTGTGCTAGCAATCAAAAATTTACAAACTACAAACGAAAATATAGACAAACATCTGCCAGCATCTGACCAAATTCAGGAGAAAATTCAGTTGTGTAATTTGAAACTTACCATAACAGTAGATACTGGAATGATGACTGCTGCAGTAGCCTTGGCTATATGGGTTATATCCTGTCAAGGATTTAACAGCTGGCCAGAGATTCCAAACCTTCAGGGTACCTTCCAAACAATTAAGCAATTTGAGCTGAGCTGATTAAAAGACAAGTCTGGGAGCAAAGCCCTTCAAAGTTTTCCTGCCAGCAAAGAAAGGGAGGCTGAGCTGTGAAAGGACAATACTAGGAACAAAAACATTGTCCACACCATGGCATAAAAAGCACCTAAAAAGGGGGATGGAGGGAGTGGTTACTGCAAAAGTGATCATTCGAACATCTACTGTTATGACAAGTTCATGTAACAAAACTGTACTATGTTCATCATATTTATCACTGCTGCAGTAGCCTTAGCTAGATGGGTAGATTACCATAGGTAACTTCTCCTTCCAACTCCCAAATGTATAGTCCAGAATACCCTGGAGAATAGGTCCAGATCAAGTTTTGCTAGAAACAAAGAAGGAAGTTGGTTGATAATGTACTGTAAAAATATGTACAGAGAACCAAGCAACAGCTTTTAGAATCCTCCTAGCATCGAACCCTTTCCAAAAAGCCATACATTAAGCCAAGGGCCTTATAAGTTGGGCCTTGACCCTGCCCAGAATAGTTTTGTTATGGTGAGTATAAGGGAAGATTATGATTGGGCTGTCAATCATAACCTGTTTATTATGTGTTTTGAGACATGGATGCCAAGAAATTCATGAGGTGAATTTCTTGGCATCCATGTTGAAAACACAAGAGTTATGATCACTACTCAGTCATAGAGCTCCATGCACTACAAAGAACTATCTGCTCCATATACTTAATTATAAAAAAGGACAGAAAAAGGTTTCCACTTAGGGGGTTATATCAGAAAAGCAGTGCAATGCTTTCCATTATGTTTACAGTCACTTTTCATAGCACTCAATGGTCTAGATTTTCACATAATGTCCAGATTTTTGTCTCATTTGTTTAGTCTGCTCCTTATAACGTGTGGTTGACAAATCAGAGAACTGAAATTACTGAATAGTGAAATACATTTAAAATTTCAGAGTTTATACCTTTTAGAGGAGGAGGAAAAAACTTAGCCAACATATCCTGTTATTCTAGCTAATTTCTTGTTTATAAGAGGAAGGAACAGGTTTATCCCTTCTGACAGCAGTACTGATGCTATCATTTACTGGTCATTCCTGGTAGATTTAACTACCTAGCACTAGACCAGACCTCAACTTAAACAAAGGGTGCTTAACAATTGTTAAGGTCAGGTCTCTGATCATTTTAACACCTTCATCAATGTCTTTTTACTCATTCTGATGCGTAATCACTGCAATCCATGCACTACAAAAAATAGTCAGAGAACCATTTGGAAATAGTCCGTTTTGTCATAGATCGTCACTTCTTACCATCACAACACATGAACAATTGATTGAAAGATCTGAAAGACCTGGTTCTTTCAAAACGGATGTGTACAGACAACTTGGGTACCAAGGTATGGAGTATCCGCTCTCCCTTCTTTTTGGTTCAGGAAAGAAAACAAAACAGGTGGATAGTATGAGTTAAAGTAAACTAGAATAACACTTTAGGCACAAAAGAAGGAATAGTTCTCAAAGAAACCCAGTGCCTATGGAAAAATGAGATGGGGCTGACTCGCTTCAATACCAACTGCTCGGACCCCTGCAAGAAGAATAAAACTTTTTTCCATGTTAAGAACCTCAAATCAGTCAGAATAGCTAGTTCAAATGAACAGGTGTTTGCTTCAATAACACAAAATTAAGATCCCAATGAGGAGTCAGTTATGCAAAACCTCTTTCAAGAATATTCTGGCACAAAACTGCATTGAAAAAAGGAAAATCCATGGGCTGACATGCTGAAATGAACAATAAATGAACCTTGACAGAGGAATAAGAAAGACCACAGGATAGTAACTCACAAATATTGTAAAACCAGAGAACTAGTCCTGGATGGCTGCTGGTTGTTGGTACCAACTAGGAAATCTTTTCCATTTGCTAATATATCAAATACCCATGTTCTTGTGCGAGTAGATCCAGTCAATGAGGAAGCATATGGTAATTGCCTCTGGCCATCTCTAACATTTCGAAATGAAAGGAGAAAGTACAGCTGCGTACATGTACCATAAATATAGATGTTAAAGTGTATTCACTGTTGCAGTCATCACATTTGGGTTATCCCTGCCAAGGTAGCCCTCAGTTGGCCTGAATACCAGAGGCTTAGTATTTCTGCATCAGTTGCCATCGCTCCAGGACCAATGTCAGGTCGTCAGTGTTATCAATTAGGGCAGCCGACGCCATTATATCAGTTTTTCTTGCCTCGTCAGGAGCCCCAAAGACGGATTTAGGTTCTGGTGGAAGAACACCATCAGTAGAAAGTAAACAACAAAACATCCTTGTAAGGATAGAGAGAGAGAGAGCTAAATTGGAGAGAGATAAGGGGGATGAAGGGAGAGAAACTAGGACTGCAAGAGTGAATACACTAGAACATCTACATTTATGGTAAGTGTATACAAAGTACAGTTATGTACACTTACCATAAATCTAGATGTTCGAGTGTATTCACTGTTGCAGTCATTACATTTGGGTAATCCTGCTAGCAGGTTGCCCTCAGTTGGCCTGAATTCCAAAGTATTGGGTCCTGCGCCAGCTGCTGTCGCACCTTCCCTGACGTCAGGTCATAAGGGGTATAAAAGAAACAGCCAACACCATTTTCTTCAGTTTTTCTTGCCCCAGATATATATATATATATATATATATATATATATATATATATATATATATATATATATACACATATATATACATACACATACACCAATATAAACTTTACCTTCACCTACAAGCAAATACACCACATAGGTTGTATAAATCAGAAAATGAAAGAAAAGTTCCATCAGAAAAAAAGGGAGATGGCAGGTGGGTAACCTAGACTGCAACAGTGAATACACTCAAACATCTACATTTATGGTAAATGTACACAACTGTACTATTTTCTTCATGTTTCACTGTTGCAGTCGTTACATTTGGGTAGAGTCTCAAAGCTATGGTTGGGAGGCTGGAGCTAAACAGCATTAGGAGCGGCTATGAGGCCCTGCAGAACTGCAATGGCAAAGCCTGCCCTGGATTTAGAGTAGAGTGGCAGATGATAGTGCTTTGTAAAGGTGTGCACTGAACTCCAACTAGCAGTCTCTAATATGTCTTTGGTTGGTACTCCCCTGAGAAAGGCTGATGAAGTGGCTGCAGCTCTGGCTGAATGTGGCCTAATGCCCTTAGGCACTGGCTTGCCATGGTGTAAATAGCGGAAACGAATTCAGTGCCCTATCCACTTTGAAATAGTCTGCTTTGAGATAGCCTTTCCTTGTGATCCTGCAGCATATGCCACTAGTAGTTGCTCTGTCTTCCTGAAAACTTTGGTTCTGTCCAAGTAGAATCTAAGTTGTCTGTGTACGTCCAAAGAATTCAGGATTCTCTCCCCCTTGTTCTGTGGATTTGGATAAAAAGTTGGCAGATGAATAGTTTGGTTAAGAGCCACACTGGACACCACCTTAGGCATAAATGTTGGGTTTGTCCTCAGAGAGACCTTGTCTGGATAAAACATAATAAAAGGTTCCACAGCCACAAGTACCAAGCTCTGAAACCGGTCTTGCAGAAGTTATTGCTAGGAGCAGAGCTGTTTTCCAAGATAAAAAAACTTTATGTCAGCAGTAGCAGCTGGCTCCAAAGGAGGCAGGGTGAATTTTTCCAAGACATAGTTGAGGTCCCATGCAGGCATTGGTGATCTCCTTGGAGGCCTTAAGTTTTTGGCTCCTCTGAGGTACTGCTTTAATGAAGGATGAGAAAAGATTGGTGGCTCTGTATTGTAATGAGCCAAAATGGCAGAGGCATGAATTTTAATTGATGAGAAAGATAGGCCTTTTGTCCAGCATCTCAGTTAAGTATTGCAAAATCTGAGCAATATTTGCAACAGCTGTATCAGATCCTTGTGCCTGGTTCCAAGCACAGAATCTCTTCCATTTTCCAGCATAAGATTTTCTAGTACTAGGCCTTCTGGCTTCCAAAATGACATCCATCACAGCTTTACTGAGAGGTGTGTTTTGTACGACTACATTATCCGCCATGCCGCCAGGTTTAAAAAGTACTGAGTTGGCTGTGCAGGATCTGATTGTTTTTGCTTGGACAGTAGATGAGGTATAGCTGGGCATTGAGACATGTTCCTTAGGATTGGATACCAGTATTGGTGGAGCCAGTCTGGGGCAATCAGTATCATCTTTGGCTTCTCCTGTCTAACCTTTAGGAGTACTTTGGGGAGGACAGGCAGTGGAGGAAAGGCATATACGGATAGGGTGTCCATTTTCAATGCTTGTCTGTGATAAGTCCTTGTGCAGAATCTTTTTAGTTGGTAGTTGTGAGGGGAGGCAAATAGATCCATGTCCGGGCATCCCCATTTCCTTGTTATCATGCTGAAGACTTGTGGATCCAGCTGCCACTCGTGGGATCCATGAGGTTTCTGCTTAGTTCATCTGCCAGAGTGTTTTCCTTTCCTGGCAGGAATTGTGCCTGCAGATGTACTTGGTAAGTCAATGCTGTGTCCCACAAAGTCATGGTTAGTCTGCAAAGGGAGTAAGAATGTGTGCCCCCCTTCTTGTTTATATACCACATGACCGTGGTGTTGTCTGTCTTTATCAGTAGCTGTCCTGGATGAAGTAGGTCCATGAAGGCTGTCAGGGCATTTTGAACAGCTAGCATCTCCTTTTGATTGATATGTAGATGCATTTGGTTCGAGGACCATGTGCCCTGAATGCATCTTCCTGCCATGTGGGCCCCCCAGGCATAATCTGAAGCATCCGTTGTTAGTGTCTGCCTGGCTGGGGGTAATATGAATGGCTGTCTCTTGTTCTGGTGACAGGCCTTCGCCCACAATCGAAACTCCTGTTGCAGGCAGGGAATGAGAGTAATTAGAAGTTATGTACTTACCATAACGTTCCATCTGAGTAGGTGGATTCATTTGTCTGCAACCTGTGGGTATGGATCCGATATCGGATCCGAACTGGCATGGTTTATCCAGCTATGGATCCGAGCTCCTAGCTCCTCCCCTCACCCATAATGCCCTGCTCTCCCTACATGACCTCAGATAGAGTTTGCCTTGCACCAACTACCCTAATCAAAGGGTAACACACCCTATGCAGGAAACTGACAAGGCCAGGGGGATAGGAGGGCGGGATGGTTGCAGACAAATGAATCCACCTACTCAGATGGAACGTTATGGTAAGTACGTAACTTCTAAATCTGAAGTAGGAGAATTCATTTGTCAGCAACCTGTGGGACAGAGTCCCCAGCTACCTGAATCTTGGGTGGCCATCATGGAAAGATATTCCGGAGCACCGTGGAGCCAAAGGATGCTCTACCTCTAGAAGTGAAGTCCAGCTTGTAATGAGTAATAAAGGTATGAGATGAAGCCCAAGTGGCTGCTGAACAAATGTCATCCAGAGGAACCCTAGACTTAAAGGCCGCTGAAGTAGAGACAGACCGGGTCGAATGAGCATGGACTCCCTCCGGTGAGGGCCTCCCAGAGGCTTGGTACGCCAACAGAATACACTGAGAAATCCAGCGTGACAAAAGAAACTTTGGAAATTGGTTTACCCAGATTTAATTTGGCAAAAGAAATGAACAAATGGTCTGATTGCCTATGACCAGCTGTCCTATGAAGGTAAAAACGAAGCTGCCTGCGAACGTTCAAGGAATGCAGCCTGTATTCGCCTTTGTTTTGATAGGGAAGAAAACAGGGAGGTTGATGGACTGATTAATGTTAGCTTCCGAAGCTACTTTAGGAAGAAAGGAGGGATTGATCCTGAGGTACACCCGGTCCGGATGAAAAATCAAATAAGGCGGTTTCATGGACAGGGCCTGAAGCTCTGAAACTCTCTTAGCCGAAGTAATGGCTACCAAAAAAGCAGTCTTAAAGGACAAGTATTTAAGATCGACTGTGGCTGCAGGTTCGAAAGGGGGAGCGGTCAAGGCCTGAAGTACCAAGGAAAGATCCCACAGGGGAACAGTTTCTTTGACAGGGGGTCTGAGCAAAAAGGTGCCTTTTAGGAAGGTTTTGCATAACTTAGCCGACATAAGAGACCCTAAATCGTGTCCAACATGGTAATGAGATAGGGCCACCAGCTGAACTTTGACCGTGGAACTACTGGCGCCATCATTAAAGAGAGTAGTAAGGAAATCTAGAACCAAAGGAAGGGGAACCGTGAAAGGATCTAGGCCTTGCCGCTCTGCCCAAATGGAGAAACGCTTCCATTTACTGCAGTAAATTTTTCTGGTAGAGGGCTTGTGGGCCGCTACCAGAATGGCCTTAACTGGGGACGAGATACCGGGAGTCCTGATTAGGAGTGGAACTGGAGCAGCCAAGCAGTCAACTTCAGGTTGTCCAGGTTCGGAATTGGCAGGTTCGACGGGTGTGATATCAGATCCGGAATGGGATCTAGAATCCAAGGTGGATTCACTGAATGAGACCTTAGGTAAGGGAACCAGATCTGTCGAGGCCAGAATGGGGCAATGAGGACCATTCTGCACCCCAACCGAGAGGCTTTCTGAAGTACTTGTAGCATCAGAGGTAGAGGGGGTATGCGTAAAGAAGACCGGGAGGCCAAGCATACACCAGAGCGTCTCTCGGAGAATCCCCTGGAGGGGGGATTAGAGCGAAAAAAACTGTCGCACTTGGCGTTTAAAGGAGAAGCAAAGAGATCGCAACAGGGAGTCCCCCACTGTGCGAAGATACGTTTCGCTACTTGAGAATTGAGAGACCACTCGTACAGGGAGAGAATGGTGCGACTGAGCTTGTCCGCTAGGATGTTGGTCCGACCCAGAATATGCATTGCGATGAGAAAGCGGTTGGTGGAGATGGCCCATTCCCACACTCTCATGGCTTCTCGACAAAGGGTAAGACCTGGTTCCCCCCTGTTTGTTGATGTACCAGACCACCGACATGTTGTCTGATTGAATTGCAATTGTTCCCAGGGGAAGGAGGGTCTGAAGTGCTTGCAACGCCAAGAGCACCGCCCTCATTTCCAGAACATTGATATGCAGGGAGGTCTCTGAATTGTTCCACGTGCCTTGGACCATCCGGCCCGCAAAATGCCCCCCCCCCCACCCGAGGCAGGAAGCGTCCGTGGTCACCGTGGCGAGAGGGGGAGGTGCACAAAAGGGGCGGCCCCTGTGGAGGTCTGGAGAATGGAGCCACCACAAGAGAGACCGCTTGCAAGGCTTGCTGATTGCAATGGGATGATACAGGGTGAGAGAGAGAAATGACCATTGCACCTGAAGTGTCCATTGAAGCACCCGCATATTCAAGCGGGCATGCGGAAGAAGAGTAATCACTGCCACCATAGACCCTAGCGCCCTCAGGATCAATTCCGCAGGTGTTGAGCTGGAGTGAAGGATGGCCCGCACCTGGAGTCGCAGATTCCGAACCCTGTTGGTTGTGAGAAAGGCTCTTAATTTCTCATGTCTAACCTGGCTCCTATAAATTCTATTGTTTGAGTAGGGACCAGGTTGGACTTTTCTATGTTTACCGTGATGCCTAGCTTGGGAGCTAGACGAAGGAAGGAGTCTCTTGCCAAAGAGAGTAGATGCCTTGTTGGGGTGGTGAGAAGCCAGTCATCTAGGTACGGAAAGACCTGCACCCCCTGAAGCCTCAGGTGGGCCGTAACCACTAACACTTTGGTGAACACCCTGGGGGCTGTGGTGAGACCAAAGGGAAGGACCCTGAACTGGTAGTGACTGGCTCCCAGCCGGAAGCGAAGAAACCTCCTGGATCATCTGTCCATCAGAATGTGGTAGTACGCGCCCTTGAGGTCTATAGAGCACATCCAGTGATTCTCCCCTAGAAGGGGGAGGATGGACTGCAAAGTGACCATCCGGAACTTCTCTTTGGGAACTGACAGGTTCAACAGGGACAGGTCTAGAATGGGTCTTAGGTCCCCCGTCTTTTTTGGCACTAAAAAGAACCTGGAGTAGAGCCCTGATCCGATCTGGTCTGGGGGGACGGGCTGAATGGCTCTTTTTCTTAGCAGGTGGCCAATTTCTGCTGAAGCGGCCTCCCTCTGATCGGGTGGAACATCGGGGAGGATTTTTAACTTTGGGACATGAAGAAAGGGGATCTTGTAACCTCTGGATATAATTCGGAGTACCCAGCGGTCCAATGTAACGGACTCCCATACCGCTAGGTGCTCCGAGAAACGTCCCCTGACTGCCTCCAGAGTGGAGCAGTCGGGCAACCCCTCAGGGTTGCTGCGTGGGCCGTTCAGAGAAAGGTTCCCTGGACCCAAAGTTCCTGGGAGCCCCTCTGCCCCTAGGGCGGCGTCCTCCCTGTCCTCCTCTGCCACGGAAGGACTGGTTGTCCGGAGCGGGTTGGGAATGCTGCGACTTCCGGAACCACATCTTCTTCTGGCCCTTTTGGTTCCTAGAGTAGGACCTCTGGGGCACAGAGAAGCGGACTCCGACGGCAGACAGCGTCTTCCGTCCTTCTCGCTCTGAACCAAGGTATCGCGAACCGTCTTGCCAAAAAGGGCAGAACCGTCAAAGGGGGCATTCGCGAATGACACCTTGAAGGGCTCCGTAAAATCGCAGTGGCAGAACCAGGCCTGCCGTCTTGTGACTAGGCCCGCTCCCGCAGCTCTAGCGGCTCCCTCGGTAGCGTGGGAAAGTAACCGCATAGAGGTGTTAGTCACAGAACGAAGAGTGGCCATACGGGTGGAGTGCATAAGTTTGTCCTCCTCCGATATGGACTCTGGGGGGGATGCAGCGTATTCCTTGATAAGATCGCGCTGCATCCTAATGACGTGTGCCAAGTAGTTGAGCGCCCTCACTGAGAAGGTCGCTGAACTAAAGATTCGCTTCCCCAAACGGTCCATCATCCGAGACTCCTTGCTCGGGGGATGGACTGATGGACTCTCCTGGGCAAGTTCCCTCTTAGTGGCTGCTGCCGACAACATGGCATCTACCGGGGGTCCTTTGCTCCAGTGGGCACGGTCAGCAGGGGGGCTAAGGATCCTGTCGGGCCTCTTAGGGATTGGCTCCACGGTGTCCAGGTCCCTCCACGCCCTGGTGGTAATAAGGTCCACCAGGGGGTCGGCAGGAGGTGACACCCAAGAGGTAGATGGGCCCGCTTCAAATGCCTCCAAGAACACTGACTCGTCCGAGGAAGACTTTGGGGCAGACCACCCCCCTCTAATCCGTAACATTTCCATGATGTCTCCGAAGGAGACATCCTCAGGGGGTGATCTTGGGGAGCCTTCCCCTTCCTCCAAGTCAGTGTCTTCGGTCAAAGACTCGGGGGAGTCTATGTGCCTCCTCTTACATGAATGCTTGCGAGGTGCTTCCTCGGGGGGGGGGGGATGTCCGAGGAGCCCTCACCAGCAATGTCCAGAACCACAGGAACTGCTTGGGGCAGTGAAGCAGGCTGTCCCAGTGGCCGGGTGATGGAAGCCTGGCCCAGAGCAGATGGAGTGCGGGACGGAGCCGAAGCAAGGGCTGGGGGGTCCGGATGCCCTCAATAGAGCCCTCTCCACTACATCAAAAGCCGAGGGGGAGCCAGCCTCGACAATAGGATCCAAAAGTCGGCTCCCCCTCGGATCCAATGAGCGGATCGGAGCCTGCGCCGAGCCCCTCTGATCCGAGGGACCAGTGTGCTCCGACAAGGATGGCGCCGAAGGCACACCCTCGGATCCGAAGCTCGGGCCAAGGCTCCGAGAGGTCGGATCCGAAGTACCCAGTACCGTCGGCGCCGACCCACCTGCGGCTCAGAGGCTGCCCGGCTCCGGGCGCTCCGAACCCGGGCAGTGGGTCGGAGAAGGATCAATGGGCTTAAAAAAGGGGGGTCGAGCTCCCCCCCCCCAGGGGGGGGGAGGCAGGAGCACTCCCATCTGCATCTGGGCCTGGATGAACCTTCGCATCATCCAGTCCAGGTCAGCATCGGAGAGGCTGTAAGTAGACCTCGACGAGGCTACAGAGGTAGGCCTTGAGTGCCGCCTCGATAGCCTCGAAGGAGGTCGGGTCTCCTCATCCTCAGGCTCCGGTGAAAAGCACGGGGACCGGAGCAGAGGAGGGGGAGAGCCAGCAGCCAGAGAGGCCAAAGGAGAAGCCCGCTTAGCTGGCGGGGCCGAAACGGAGGTCTCGGCCCGCCGCTTGTGGTGCTTCTCTCTCCGGTCCTTTTTTCTCACTTCCCCTCCTCCACCCGAGATTCAAACTCCCACCAAAGGGTCGGAGGAGAGGGGAGTAGGCAAGGCAGGGACTGCTGAAGCAGTGACCACCAAGGGGGCAGGGGCCGAAGCAGAGTCTGGGGGCAAGAGTCCTGCCAAGACCAGCTTCGACCTCCGCTCCTTCGATGCCCTGGGGTTGAACCCTGCACAGATTGAACACCCTGAAGTGAGGTGTTCAACCCCAAGGCATCGAACGCACAGAGTGTGGCCATCAGCAGGGGAAAGCTTATGGCCACACTCGGAGCACTTTGAAAAAATAGCCTTTGGGGCCTCAAGACATCGCTATTTTTTTTTTTTTTTTTTTTTTAAATAGTAACAATAAAAATAACTAAAACACTCACACACACACACACACACACACACACACACACACACACACACACACACACACACACACACACAAACTATGAACCAGCAAGGGGAGGGTAAAAACCGTATTAAAATAACCCAAAAAAGATATAAACCGAAGGGGAACTAAAAATTTTTTAAGTTTTAAAACCCTTATTTTAAACAATAATCACACTTAGCTTTTGGAGCTCTAACGACCCAGCCTTCACCATGCGCGGCAAACTAGATCGGAGGTCATGTAGGGAGAGCAGGACATTATGGGTGAGGGGAGGAGTTAGGAGCTCGGATCCATAGCTGGATAAACCATGCCGGTTCGGATCCGATATCGGATCCATACCCACAGGTTGCCGACAAATGAATTCTCCTACTTCAGATTCATTGTTTCCAGGTTGTGGCAATGTTGAGTCCAAACACTTTTTAGGTACCACTGAAGTTTCCTCATATGCAGTCTTGCATATGGAATTAGTAGGATGCAGGATGCCATGAAGCTCAAAGCCTGCAGAATTTTTCTTGCAGATAACTGGGCCTTTGTTGCCAACATTTCGAAATAGGTAGTCAGTTGCATTTGTTTGTCTGGCGTGAGATAAGCCATCTAGGCAGTTGTATTTAAGCTTGCACCCAGAAATATTATCTCTTGAGAGGGTACTAGTTTTAATTTTATTTTGTTGACTGTGTACCCTAGGCATGTTAGAAGTCTTTTCACAAACGCCAGATGCTGTAGAAGAATGTCCTTGTTCTCTGCTTGAATTAGACAGACGTCCAAGTAAGGACATATTTGTATTCCTCTTTATCTGCAGAATGCAATTACTGGTGCCAGGCACTTTGTAAAGACCCTGGGTGCAGTAGATAAGCCAAAGGGCAGTGCAGAGAATTGGTAATGCATTGAGCCAGCCTTGAATCTGAGGTATCTTCTGCATGATTGTCTGATTGGGACATGCAGGTATGCCTCTTTTAGGTGTAAAGTCACAAGCCAAGCATTCTTGCCCAGCATGGGCAGAAGCTGCTGCAAAGTCAACATTTTGAATTTTGGTATATCCAGGAATGTGTTCAGAATAGGTACGTCCAGTATTGGTCTCCAGGCTTTGTCCTTTCTGGGTACCAAGAACAGTCTTGAGTAAAATCCTTGTCCCTGCTCTTGCTCTGTTACTTGTTGAATTGCCCCCATGTCCATGAGGGATGAGACTTGTTTTTGCGCCTCTGCCCATTGATTTTTTGGGAGATCTGGCCAGCCTTTTGCCTTTGGCAGGGTGTGGAGATGGAACTTGTAGCCTTGTAACACTATATTTAGAACCCACTTGTCCTGGGTTATAATGTGCCAATTTTATGAAAAAAGTGCTAATTTTCCCCCTAAGGGTGCTGCCAGGGCATAAGTGCTTGGTGCTGGCAGGGGGAAGTCATTGGGACTGTTTCCTGTACGGCTGTGATTTGTCTTCTCCAATTTTGGAGGTAGAAGCACCCCATTGCTTTGACCTGTATGAACCTTGCGACTGGGATATGCCTCTAAGGCATCTAGATCTGCCCCGTTGAGGTCTGTCTGACACAGGAAAGGACCAATTCTTTCTAGGCCAGTGTCTACTAAACCTAGGTGGCTGTACTTGTAAAAAATCTTTGACAGTTTGCATAGATTTAGCTTTGTCCTCCATTTTCTTTAACACCTCCTCTGCCTTAACACCAAAGTATCATGCTGTAAAGGTGCATCTAATAATTTAACTAACATGATCAGGCAGATTTTGTTCCTTTAACCAAGCATGCCTTCTAATTACAGAACCCATAACTGCGGCCTTGCAGGAGGCCTCCAGAGAATCAAAACCACATTGCAAATTATGCTTTCCAACTTGTTCAGCTGCAATAAATCCTGCATTTCCTTGTTGTCTGCACATTCAGAGTTTAACATTTTCTGTTTAAGCAATGCCATGACATGTTGCTGATATTTCAGCATATGACAGTTTAAGGCCCTTATAGCCAAGGTAGCAGATGTGTAAACCTTTTTACCCCATCTATCCAGTGCCCTAGAATCCCTGTCAGAGGGGGTAGGGTTTTTTGCAGTGGAAGCCTCAACTCCTTTGGGGCCCTGTGAAATAGTTTCCAAGTCTGCAGCAGGGTTTTTAAAAAGGAATTTATGAGAGTCAGGAATTCTGTAATATCTGTCAGGCTTAACAGGAGCTGGAGATAAGGAGTCAGGGGTAGGACTAGACTCCGAAAACATATCATCTACAATGTCTAACACAGGTGGAATGGCTAGAGGCCTATGCTGAGGTAGTAAAAGGAAATCCCTGAGCCTCTTTTTTAGATTCTGAAATATCTTGGCTCTCCCAGTGGAAATGCTCCCTCATAGTATACAAGGCTTCCCCAAAAGAATAGTCCTCTGGAGGAGAAGCTGAAGGTATAGATTCTTCAGCATCAGAATCCTCATGGGGGGAAGAGAATATTCCATCAGAAGAGGAATCAGAAGAAATACAAACCTGATCTGAAGATTCAGTCAGTCTCTTGCCTAGGCACTAATGGCTGTAGATGAGGGGGATGGGAACCCCTGATCAAGGTAATCAAGTCTCCGGCCATTTTGAGCATCTGTTTTTGGGGCATAGAGGCCTGTCCACGTGGCTCGAGTTTGTTTCTTTGCTTTAGTCTTTGCCTTTGAAGCTGAAGTCGGTTTAATGTAAAGATGTTTAGGTCTAAATACACCCTCAGAAGCCGGTGCCTGCTCAGCGGCTCCTGACCCATCTGAGGGAATAGTGTCCAAGGCTCCAATACCTAGAGTTTCCAGGTGGCATAGCCAACTCCACGTGGGAGTCGGTAGCGGCCTGCGACTCTAAAGTAGTGGGCGTCAGGGGCTGCGAAAGCGCCTCACTGAGAACTGGCGACTGGCTTAGGAGAAGCTTCGTCGTCAGTTTTGGACCTCGGTTGTTTATATCTCCTTTTCTTTGCGTTTTTTGTGAACTCCGGTAGTCGGATGGCTATCAGACGACATTTCTGAATAATTAAACTGGCGTCCAAAATAGTTTAAAGCAAAATCATACCGATGCTTAATACTGTGTTGGTTGAATCTAGCACAAAACCGACAACCAGAAACGTTGTGATCAGGGCCTAGGCAAGGAATACAGTAAGAATGAAAATCCTTATGGAGGTGTTTGTTTTCCACAAGAAATACAACTATTAACTTTTTCTGACATTGGTCTGGAGCAAGAAAAAAAAGTTTCCCCAATGGGGTACTTGGCTTTATTGAAGACTTCGGGTCTGAAACTCGAACACGAAAATCTCAAGAGTCGGCCAACCGGCACTTGCAAACTGCTTCGGGCACCATGCGGCAAGAAAGACTAAAGAAAATGGAAGAAAGACTAAAGAAAATGGCGTTGGCTGTTACTTTTATACCCCTGACGACCTGACGTCAGGGAAGGGGTGGCAGCAGCCGACGCAGGACCCAAGACTTTGGAATTCAGGCCGACTGAGGGCAGGATTACCCAAATGTAATGACTGCAAAGTACAGTTTTGTACCTACCATAAATGTAGATGTTCGAAGATCCACATTGCTGCAGTCCTAACACTTGGGTAGTCCGCTGTCCCTCATTCGGCCCGAATATCAGAGCATAAGGCTGACGTCGGTCAGGGCGCATTTAACTGACATCAGAACGTCAGGGTACAAATGCGCATGACCGACGTCATATCCTCAGTCTTTTCTTGCCCCAGATGTCAGAAGACCCTAAAAAGAAAGGTCCAAGCCCAAAGACCACAACTAAACAAATAGCTAGTCTAACACCAAAAATATGTATAATATATACAAAATATACAAAATGCAATATACCAAATGCAGTTTACCTCAGATGTATAACCCAACCCACACAACCACCTCAACAACAGAGGGGAAGGAGGGAGTATGGACTGCAGCAATGTGGATCTTCGAACATCTACATTTATGGTAGGTACAAAACTGTACTATGTTCTTCATCTCACATTGCTGCAGTCCTAACACTTGGGTAGAATCCCAAAGCAGAGGTAAGGGAGGATGGCTAAACTATAATGAAGCAGGAGCTGCCAAAATGCCCTGCAACACAGCAGTGGCAAAACCAGCCCTAGATCTAGAGTACAAGGGAAGGTGGTAATGCTTAGAGAAGGTATGCACTGAACTCCAAGTGGCTGCCTCCAAAATATCCTTAGTAGCCACCCCTCAAAAGCTGTTGAAGTGGCAGTAGCCCTAGTGGAATGAGGTCTAATCCCAGCTGGAATATCTTTGCCATGATGGGAATAACAGAAAGCAATGCAAAATCCAATCCACTTTGAAATAGTTTGTTTTGACACAGGCTTGCCCTGAGAGCACAAAGCAAAAGAAACTAATAATTGCTGAGATTGTCTGAACCCTTTAGTTCTGTCCAAATAATATCGCAACTGCCTGTGAACATCCAAGGTGTGCAAAATCTTTTCCCCTTTAGATTGGGGATTTGCATAAAAAGTAGGCAAATGAATAGTTTGGTTTAAAGCCACACTAGAAACCACTTTAGGCATGAAGGAGGGATTGGTAAAGATACCCTATCCTTGTGAAAATTAAGAAAGGCTCAACTGCCATAAGGGCCTGTAACTCAGAAACCCTTCTTGCAGAAGTAATGGCCAACAAAAAAGCAGTCTTCCATGACAAATATTTCAACTCAGCAGTAGCTGCAGGCTCAAAAGGTTGTAGAGTGAGTTTCTCCAACACAAAATTGAGATCCCAAGCAGGAGTAGGAGCTCTTCGTGGGGGTCTTATATTCTTTGCCCCTCTGAGAAATTGCTTGAATAAAGGATGAGAAAACAATGGTGGGTCACAATCGTAGTGAGCTGAAATTGCTGCAGCATGAATCTTAATAGAAGAGAAGGACAAACCTTTGTCCAATAACTCAGTAAGATATTGAAGAGCCACACTTAAATCAGGCTCAGAAACATCCAAATCCTTAGCTGCACTCCAAAATAAAAATCTCTTCCATTTATCTGCATACACTTTCCTTGTACTAGGCCTTCTAGCTTCCAAAATCACATTCAAAACTTGTTGTGGAAGTTGAGACCCTCTATGGTTTAAAACAGAATATGCCATGCTGTTAGGTGAAGAGAGTGAAGTTTGACATTCAGCAAATGACTGTCCTCCTGGGACAACAGATGTGGAATCAAAGGCAAAGGCCATGGAGGCTTTCTTACTAGACTTCTCAGTAGTGGATACCAGTGCTGTCGAGGCCAATCTGGAGCTATCAAAATCATCCTTGGCTTGTCCTGTCTGACCTTCAGAAGTACCTTTGGGAGGAGAGGCAGAGGTGGAAAGGCATACACATGAAGATTTTCCCAACTGAAAGAAAGAGCATCCACTTTCCAAGCTGTGTGATGAAACCTTTGTGCAAAACTTTGGCAGCTGGTTGTTTAGTGGAGAAGCGAACAGATCTATGTCTGGAGTTCCCCAGGACACTGTCAGTTTCTGAAATACATGAAGATCCAGTTTCCACTGTGGGGATCCATGATTTGTCTGCTTAACACATCTGCTAAGGAGTTCTGTGCTCCGGCAGAAACCTTGCCTGAAGACTTAGTTGTAAACTGAGAGCAGTCTCCCACAAAATCATTGCTTGCCTGCATAGAGGATAAGAATGTGTTCCCCTTGCTTGTTGATGTACCACATGACAGTTGTGTTGTCTGTTAGAATCAACACCTGCCCTGGAAGAAGTAAATCCTTGAAAGCTATTAATGCAAACTGAACTGCTAACATCTCCTTCATGTTGATATGTAGATGTTGTAGTCTGGCAGGCCACTTGTCTTGTATCCACTTTCCATTTAGATGAGCTCCCAAGCTATGTCTGAGGCATCTGTCGTTAAAATCTGACTGCCTCTGGCCGGGTCACAGAGAGTCCCTTGTTTAGGTGACATTCCTGAGCCCACCACAAAATTCCTTTTGAATGCAAGGTATTATTTGAATGACAGTGTCCAGATCCTGGCAGTGCTGTGTCCATACATTTTTGAGATACCATTGTAGCTTCCTCATATGCAGTTTGGCATTGGGAAGCACCAGAATACAAGATGCCATGAACCCTAAGGCTTGAAGGACTGTCCTTGCAGTCAGCCCGGACTGATGAGAAAGTTGATGGAAGTAAAGGGATAGACTCTTTTGTTTGTCCGGGGTTAAAAGGCCATCTGGGATGCTGTATTCAGTCTCACACCCAGAAAGCACATGTCTTGAGAGGGTACTAGACTGGACTTTATTTCGCTCACAGAATACCCCAGGCATCTTAGCACTGCTATCACATATTCCAGATGATGAAGAAGCTCTTCCTTCCTTGAGCCAGAATCAGGCAGTCGTCCAAATAAGGATAGATCTGTATTCCTTTTAGCCTGAAGAAAGCTATCACTGGAGCCAGAACTTTTGTGAACACTCTGGGCAGTAGATAAGCCAAAGGGCAATGCAGAGAACTGATAATGAGAAGTCCCAGCTCGAAAGCAGATACTTCCTGCAACTCAGTCTGATAGGAACATGAAGGTAAGCCTCCTTGAGATCCAAAGTTACCATCCAATGATCTTTGCCCAGCAGAGGTAAAAGCTGCTGCAACGTCAACATTTTGAACTTGGGAATGTCCAGATAAGTGTTGAGGATAGACAAATCCAAAATTGGTCTCCACGTGTTCCCCTTCTTTGGGACTAGGAACAGGCGAGAATAAAATCCTAGGCCCCTTTCTGTCAAAGGAACCGCTGTATGGCCCCATTTGGAGTAGCAGTGAAATTTGCTTGTGAGCCTCTATTCTTTGTTGAGGAGGAATGTCTGGCATGCCTTTGAAAGGAGGCAAGGTATGGAAATAAAACCTGTAACCGTGATGTATGATATCCAGTACCCATTTGTCTTGGGTAATCGAACTCCAATTTTCTCTGAAAAGTGCCAACCTTCCTCCCAAAGGTGCTGCCAGGCGAGAAGGTTCTGGCAGCTGAAAAGGTAGGTCATTGGGTCTGTTTACGAAAGGACTGACCCCTGCCCTCACTTGAAGACTGTGCAGGAGAACTTCCTGTTCTGGGCCTGAAAGAGCCCTGACCTCTGCCCCTGCCACGTCTAGATCTACCCCTAGACTGGGAATCATAAGAAGGATACGTCCACCCTTTAGTAGGCCAATTTCTACTAAACTTTGGAGGCTGAACCTGTAGAAAATCTTTAACAGTCTGCATAGACTTGGCCTTATCTTCCATTTTCTTTAAAACTGCCTCAACAGGAGAACCAAACAAAACATCAGATTGCAAAGGGGCATCCAAAATCCTAGTTTTAACATGGTCGGATAAATTTTGATCCCTCAGCCAGGCATGCCTGCGAAGAACTGACCCGGTGGCAGCCACCCTAGACGAGGCCTGTACAGCATCAAAACCACATTGCAAAGAATGCTTACCCACCTGCTCAGAAACATGCACTAAATCTTGTAACTCTTTACAGTCAATACCTTCCGCCAGGGCATCAACCTTAGATTTCAACTGAGAAAAGAGATAATTTTGATATTTCAACATGTGAAACTGGCAATTCAAAGCTCTCATGGCTAGAGTGGAAGAAGTATAAACTTTCTTTCCCCATCTATCCAAGGCCCTGGCCTCTTTATCTGCAGGAACCGGATTTTTGACAACAGAAGCCTTAACACCCTTAGGCCCCTGGCTAACAGTTTCTGGGTCTGCCCTAGGACTCCTAAAAAGATACTTATGAGCTTCAGGCACCCTGTAATACCTATCCGGTTTAACAGGAGCAGGAGGCAAAGAATCAGGATTAAGAGAAGCCTCTGCAAACACATCTTCCACCACATTCAGAACAGGAGGAATAGCTAAAGGCCTATATGCTGGGGTAAAAACAAAAATTCCCTAAGCCTTTTCCTGGAATCAGAGAAATCCTGACCTTCCCATTTAAAATGCTCTCTCATGGAGTGAAGGGTCTCTGAAAAAGAAAAATCCTCAGGAGGAGAAGCAGAAGGAGTAGAATCATCCATATCAGAATCAGAATAATGAGAATACTCCTGCAAGTCTTCAACCGAAGACTCAGACACATCCGAAGCCTGCTCATAATCCCCCAACACAGGTTCCATCCTAGGCCTCTTATCAGGAGGGGGCATAAAACCTCTAATTAAAGTAATTAAATCCTCTGCCATTTTGAGCATGTGCTTCTTGGGCACAGCCCTGAAGAACTGGGAGAGACACCCACCGAGCTAAACTAGGCCTGCCTCTAGGAGAAGCCCTGGCAGCAGAAAGAAGGCCTAGGCCCCTTAGTAAGGGAGGAAGTACAGTTACTTGAGAAGCCCCTACAGCCTGCCCTGCCTCCTGGGAGGCCACATCCTGTAAAATCAGAGTTTCTCCCTGGGTCTCCAGAGAGGCCTCCGTCCGGAACCACCGGTTCCACTGACACCTCTAAAGAACTGACGTCCGGTTCGGACTCCTCTAACCTAGGTTTAACTGTCTTGTCCTTGCGCTTCTTTGAGGAAGCCGGTCGGAGCATCCGACGGCATTTTGTAATTGCACCGCTTCCCAAAGACAAACCTTGCACAATCCAACCTCCGCTTAATAGTGCGTTTGTTAAACCTAGCACAAAAGCGGCAACCAACAACGCCGTGCTCAGGTCCTAAACAAGGTATACACAAATTATGATAATCTCTATGCATCTGTTTCCCACAAGAAATACAGTTATTAACTTTTCTGACATCCGTAAACCACTGAGGCAAGAAAAACCAAAATATTCCCCAACGGGTACTTAACCAACTCTGACTTCGGTCTGAAACTCCGATTGAAAAATTTCAGACGAACGCACTTGCAACACTGCTTCTGCATCGGACCATGCGGCAAAAAAGACTGAGGATATGACGTCGGTCATGCGCATTTGTACCCTGACGTTCTGATGTCAGTTAAATGCGCCCTGACCGACGTCAGCCTTATGCTCTGATATTCGGGCCGAATGAGGGACAGCGGACTACCCAAGTGTTAGGACTGCAGCAATGTGAGATGAAGAACATCAGTGAAACACGAAGAACATCTGTACTATGTTCTTCGTGTTTCACTGTTGCAGTCATCACATTTGGGTTGATTTCCAAAGCTGAAGAGATGGGTGGAGGCAGTCAAGAAGACTGGGGGCCTGTCTAGGATGCCCTGCAAGACTGCTGTGGCAAAGCCAGCCCTGGATTTGGAGAAGACAGGCAGGTGGTAATGCTTGAAGGTATGAACAGATGTCCATGTCACAGCCTCCAGGATGTCCCTTGTGGGGACCCTCTGAAGAAAGCTGCAGAGGTGGAGGATGCTCTGGTAGAAAGTGTCCTGACCCCTATGGAGGAGGTTTCCCGTGCTGCTTGTAGCAGAAATAGATGCAAGTGTGCTATCCATTTGGAAATGGTTGGTTTGGATATGGCCTTGCCCTCTGCTCCGGTAGCAAAGCTGACTAACAATTGATCAGTCTTCCTAAATGATTTAGTCCTGTCTAGGTAGAATCTGAGCGGTCTGGGCCCATCTACAGAGTGCAGAATCCTTTCCCCTTGTTTTGTGGGTTAGGAAAAAAGGTGGGCAAATGAATGGATTAGTTGAGAGCCATACTGGACACCACTTTTGGCATGAAGGATGGGTTAGTCCTGAGGAAGACCCTGTCCACGTGGAAAATGATGAAGGGCTCTACAGCCATTAGTGCTTGTAGCTCGGACACTATAGCTGAAGTGATGGCTAGAAGCAAGGCGGTCTCCAAGAGAGGAACTTCAACTCTGCTGATGTTGCTGGTTCAAAGGGGGGCACGGTGAGTTTTTCCAAAACAAAGTTTAGGTCCCAAGCTGGGGTAGGTGCTCTTCTGGGTGGCCTCAAGTTGTTAGCCCCTCTTAGGAACGGTTTGATAAGAGGGTGGGAGAAAAGAAGTGGCTCTGTGCTGAAATGAGCAGAGATGGCAGAAGCATGAATTTTAATGGAAGAGAAGGACAGACCCCTGTGTAGTAGGTCAGACAGGTAATCCAGGATGACAGGTAGAGAGGGCCGTGCAGTTCTGGCTCCCTTAGCCTGGATCCAGGTGCAACACCTTTTCCACTTGTCAGCATAAGACTTTCTAGTCCTACGGTGGCTGGTCTCACATATGACATCTAGAACTTGTTTGCTTATATTGGCAGCTTGTGCAGTGGTCAGGGAATAAGCCAGGCTGCCAGATTGAGGGTCTGCAATTGGGGATGCATGAATTTTCCATTCCTCTGGGTCAGGAGTGTTGGGATCTGAGGGAGATGCCATGGTGGCAGTGGTGACAGGCTTCGCAGCAGAGAGTACCAGTGCTGGCGTGGCCAGTCTCGGGCAATCAGGACTGTCCTCTGTTTTTCCTCCCTTATTTTGAGCAGTACCCCTGTAATGAATAGAAGGGTGGGAATGCATAGACCGAGTGGTTGACCCACTGGAAGGATAGGGCATCCACTTTCCAGGCCTTGCTGTGAGGTTCCCTGGTGCAGAATTTGCTGAGCTGATGGATGGAGTGGGAAGCAAAGAGGTCGACCTTCGGGGTGTCCCATTTCTGTGTTACAAGGGTGAAGGTTCTTTGGTCTAGCTGCCACTCTTGTGGGCCCAGAAGATTTCTGCTTAAGTTGTCTGCCAGAGAGTTTAGACAGCCTGGCAGGAATTGTGCTAGCAGGTGTAGTTGCATGGCCGAGGCGGTGTGCCAAAGGGTCAAGGTGAGCCTGCTCAGAGAGTATGAGTGAGTCTCTCCCTGCTTGTTGATATACCACATCACAGTGGTGGTGTCTGTTTTAATCAGTAGAGGCCCCGGGGAGAGTAGGGGTCTGAAGGCTGTCAGAACTTACTGAACAGCTAACATCTCTTTTTGGCTGATGTGCAGATGTATTTGGTTTGGGCTCCATTGGCCCTGAATGCACCTGCCATCCAGGTGTGCACCCCAGGCATAGTCTGATGCATCTGTGGTGAGGGTCTGGGCAGCGTGGGGCTGTGAGAAGGGTAGTCCCTTGTTGTGATTGCATGCTGCTGCCCACCAAAGGAAATCTTTCCTTAAGCAAAGTATCATTGGTATAAGAGTTTCCAGGTCTTTTTAGGTACCACTGTAGTTTCCTCATATGCAGTCTGGTATATGGAATGAGCAGAATGCAAGAAGCCATGAACCCCAGAGCTTGCAGGATTTTCCTTGCGGATAACTGGGGTCTGGTGGCTAGTTGAAAGAAGTAGGTGGTCAGGTAGGTTTGTTTTTCTGGTGCAAGGAATGCATCTGGGATGCAGTGTCCAGGCTTGCTCCCAGGAACACAATTTTTTTGCGTGGGTACTAGTTTGGATTTCTTTTCATTGATAGTATACCCCAGGGAGGTCAATAGGTCCTTTACAAAGGTCAGGTGCTGTAGCAGCTTTTCCTGTCTGCCTGAATCAGGCAGTCGTGTTAAGTATGGGTAAATTTGAATATTTCTTGGTCTGCAAAAAGCAATGGCGGGAACCAGGCATTTTGTGAAAACTCTGGGAGCAGTGGATAAGCCAAAGGGAAGTGCAGAGAACTGAAAGTGCAGTGATCCTGCCCTGAAAAAGTCATATTTCCTGCAAGATTCCCTGATTGGGATGTGTAGGTAGGCCTCTTTTAGGTCTAGGGTAGCTAACCAAGCATCCTTGGAGAGCATAGACAGAAGTTGCTGGAGGGTGAGCATTTTGAATTTTGGTATCACCAGGAAAGTGTTTAGAATGGATAGATCAAGGATGGGGCGCCAGGTGCCCTCGTTTCGGAGTACCAGAAAGAGTCTGGAGTAGAAACCTTGGCCTACCTGTTCTGTAGGAACATGCTCTATTGCCCTCATCGAGAGCAGGGAAAGGGTGGCCTAATGCTTAAGGTATTTGCCTTATAAACACAAGGTGCAGGGTTTGAGCCTCACAAGGGATAATTGGCTAGGCTTAAAATGGCTCGTAAGGGCAGTTAGCTTAGTACTAATCCATGAACCATGATTTGCTTTTGGGACTTTGCCCACTGGTTTGGATGCTAGACCTGGGAACCCGTTTGGGGTTGGTAGTGTGTGGAAATAAAATTTGTATCCCTGGGACACTACGTTGAGGAACCAGCGGTAATTGGTAATGGTGGGCTCAGGTGCTTGCATGGAAGGAGAGTTTTCCTCCTAGGGGCAACAGCAGGTGGGCAAAGGGAAGTGTGAAGTCATTGTGAGTTCTTACCACGAGGGGGTGGCTTAGCACACCCTGGTTTTGAAGAGGAGAACTCCGTTGCTTAGATCTCTGCATTCCCTGGGGCTGCTATCTGGGGGGGCCTACTTCCACGGGTCTGGGCTGAGCTGACCCTGAAGGGGCAGGAAAGGACCAGTGCTTGGAGGGGCAATGCCTACTGAACCTCAGTGGCTGGACCTGCAAGACATCTTTAACTGTCTGCATAGATTTAGCTTTTTCTTCCATCTTTTTTAATATCTCTTCTGCCTTGGTGCCAAATAAGTTGTCTTTGTGCAGGGGTGCGTCCAATAATTTGGATTTTGACATTGTCTGGCAAAAGGCTGTTACTTTAGCCAAGTATGCCTAAGGACAGAACCAGTGACTGCTGCCCTGAAAGATGCTTCTAGGGTGTCAAAACCACACTGTAAGGTGTGCTTAAGTTACTTGACTTGAAGAATGCATTAACTCTTGCAAATCTGTATTTTCTGCACAAGCAGGAAAGGAAGATATTTTTTGTTTGAGGAGTTCCATGGTATGTTGCTGATATTTCAGCATATGGAACTGACAATTTAGTGCTCTAATAGTACGAGTAGCAGAGCTGTATACATTTTTACCCCATCTGAAGGGATGGGATTCTTAGCAGAGGTTGCTTTAATTCCTTCAGGTCCTAGAGAGATAACCTCTGGGTCAGCAGTAGGATTTTTGAACAAAAATTTGTGAGAGTCAGGGACTCTTATAATACCTGTCTGGTTTCCTGGGAGCAGGAGGGAGGCTGTCAGGAGTCAAACTGGATTCCATAAAAACATCATCCAGGACAGGAGGAATGGCCAGAGGTCTGTGCTGTAGAAGATCTAGGAATTCCTCATGTCTCTTTTTTGACTGAGAGTAGTCCTGACATTCCCATTGGAAATATTCCCTTAAGGTATGTAGGGTTTCCCCAAAGGAAAAGTCCTCGGGTGGAGAGGCTGAAGGGATGGACTCCTCTGCATCAGAATCCTCATAGGCTGAGAGGGGTTTCATATCTTCATAATCAGATGCATCAGAGTCATCGGACTCCTGTTCAGATAAAACTACTGGGAACAAATCTCTCTTTTGGAAGGGGTAGCCTTGCTTCCCCTGATGAGCATTATAAGGTCTTCTGCCATTTTAAGTATTTGAGACTGAGGCAAGAAAGCAGGTGCCTGAGATTGGGTCATCGGTTTCTTGGGTGTGGTTTGCACCCTGGGCCTTATACACTTGTACCTTTCGAAAGAACGGTAGACGCGGAAGTCATTGGCCTGCGTCAAGAATCGGTAGTGTGAAGTACTTCCTCAGAAGCTGGTGCCTACTCAGTGGCTCCGGACCCATCCAAGGTAAAGGCATCCGCAGGATCCTTAGTCGATGAAGAGTCTCGCTGCATACCGAACTCCGAAAGTGTCTCGGTAGCAGCCTGTGAATCCACAGAAGCAGGCATCAGGGGCTGCAAAAGCGCATCACTGAGGACTGGAGAACTGACTAGCGTAACGGAAGAGTCGTCAGCAGTTTTGGACCTGTGTGGTCTCTTGTCTTAATCTTTACATTTTTTCAGAAGATCTGCTGTCGGATGGCTTACCGAAGCCATATCGGAATTAGTGGACTGAGAGCGAACACATCTAGTGGCAATAAGGGCCTGACGGACTTATAGTTCTGGCGTTGAACAGAGCACAAAAGTGACAGCGGGGGACGTCGTGGTCTGGGCCTAAGCAAGCGACGCTGTAGGAATGAAAATCTCGGTGTGGTATTTGCTTTCCACAGGCGAGACAATTGCTAACTTTTTCTGACTTCGGTTAGAGCAAGAAAAAATGGATCCCCAATGGGGTACTTAGAAGACTTCAATTTCGGAAACAAACTCAGGTAGCGGCCGACCGGCACTCATGCAAACTGCTTCCAGCTCCTCGGCAAGAAAGACTGATTTAATGGGGTTGACTGCCCTAATTTATAACACTGATGACCTGACGTCAGTCCTGGGGCGACGGCAACCAACGCAGAAATACTAAGCCTCTGGTATTCGGGCCAACTGAGGGCTACTCTGGCAGGGATAACCCAAATGTGATGACTGCAACAGTGAAACACGAAGAACATCCACTGTTGCCACAGCCAGAAGAGTCACCACAATGATCTTGGGGGATTCCTTCTGAATCTTCAGAAGAACCCTGGAGGTTAGTGGAAATGGTAGAAAAGCATACAGGAACATTCCTGTCCAAGGAAAAGAAAAGGCATCAGTTTTCCAGGCCTTCTTGCTTGGAGTCATGGAACAAATTCATGCTAGCTGATTGTTCACAAGAGGCAAAGAGGAAGAAATTCCCAAAGATGACCCCCCCCCCCCCGATCTAGTTTCCGTTCATGAAGGTCTGCTCAGCTTGTTTGCCATATACTTTTGCTATGACAGAATGAAAGATACTGGTTGAGTGAGACTATGCTGTGACGCTATAGCTCAAGCTAACATGGCTAGTCTGCAAAGGGGGGGGGGTATGACCTGGTTCCCACCTTGTTTGCTGATGTACCACATAACTATGGTACTCACTGTAACCACTTGAACAGGTCCCAGGGACCAGTGATGGTTGAGACAGTTGAGTGCCTTGATCAGGGCATGCATCTCCTTAATATTTACGTGCTTGTGTCCAACTCCCCCTGAACTTTTATCCCTTCTGAAACTGCTCCTCCAGCAAAGTCCAAAGTGCCTGTGGTGACTGTCTGCTCTGAAGTAGGAGGGAGAAGGGGAGACCTGTATTTAAATATATCTTGTCTCCACCAAAAGACTTCTGACAAATGCTGGCACTAGGATTTGAAAAAAGAAAAGGGGTTGAAGCTGGGACCAAATAAATTTTGTACATCACTGTATCCTTTACGGAGTCTTGCCAGGAGTATCAGGAGAATCATAAATGCCACGGGACCCGAAATCCTAAGGCATTCCCTCGCAGTGACTAAACTGATCAGAAAACCTCAGAGATAGATTTAAAAAAAATCTATTTTCCTGTGGAAGAAAAGTTCTTTGAACTGAAATGTCTAGTTGACATTGAAGGAGTAGGAAAGATTTTTGAATGTTCTCTTGGAATCCCATCTTGTACAACAGCTCTCTCTCTCCCCCCTAACAGAGAGACTTCTGATACTTTGAACAAGACTCTGCAAAGATAGGTCATCTAAATATGGAAAAACATGGATACCCTGTAGCTTGCAATGAGCTACAACTGGAGATAGACATTTTGTGAACATTCTTGGTGCAGTGGATAGTCCAAAGGGTAATACAGGGAACTGATACAGTTGTGTGTGTCTGGATCACATTAAGAAAAATCTGAAGTCTAAATGAATAGGGATGGAATAAGCCATCTCAAGTCTAGTCTTACCTGGAAATGTGAAAGAGGAAGAAGGGGTACCAAGTTGTGAAGTGACATTCTGAATTTTGGCACAATCACAAACAGGTTTCAGAAAGAAAGATCCCAAACTGCTCTCAAATATTTTTTTTTCTTTCACTGGCACTAGGAACACCACCAAATAAAGGCCCTGCCCCACCTGGGAAGGAGGAACTGTTTCTATCACTCCTTGGGACAGCATGTGATTAACAAGTGTAAACAAGAATCTGATTTGGTGGATGAGGAATGACCACCTGGAAAGAAGGGAGGAATTTCCTCCCACTGCTATCTAATCTTGATTGAATGACTTTCAGAACCCATTTGTCGGAAACAAGAGACAAAAAATAGGGATTCAGACTTTCTGGAACAAAAATGGGGCAGGATGGGAAGGGTTCACAAGGTCTCTTGAACAGTCATTAAGACTTGTTGGGACTGTCCTTGGATATGGGAGGTTTGAGACTTGTCAACGCTTTAGTTTGTACATGACTTGAAAGACACATTGTACTCACG